>NC_066582.1:153064670-153371615 GCF_024323335.1 Lathyrus oleraceus | reverse complement strand
ATCATGAATCAAACATTGATAAAATTGTGTTGATCTAATTACTTTCTTTTTCCTTGAGAGAAAATAGATGATGCACCGACAATTTAAATTAATTATTAAAAAATAACAAAGAAAAAAAATTGGAATGAACCTGACGTGAATCGAACACACAACCTTCTGATCTGGAGTCAGACGCGCTACCTATGCGCCACAGATCCATTTGATAACATTTGCACTTTGTATATGTCTCAAAATAAATGTCTCTTTAGAATACCAATACAATATTTATTCTTTTTTCGATTGATATACCCTTATTTATTAACTTTCTATCTTTTCAACTACTCCACTTATTAATAAATAAGGATATTTTAGTAAATAATATTACTTTATCGTTAAAATAAACACATCTAATCATTTTCTTAAGAACCACACAAAGTTCAAATAAGACAATTATTATGAGACGAAGGGAGTATTAAGGTAAAAGTGTGTGTACCTTGACTTGATGTCCTACTTCTCTTTTCATTGTAAGGTCCTAGGGTTTTGGGAACCTAGAACCTCTTGCTCATAATAGCCATCTGAAAAAGGACAATTTCTTGAATATTATTCGAATTATGATCAGATTGTTCTCATCCAATCATTTCTCTTGATCATATATATTCTCATATGGCAGGTCCATGTTTCTCCATGAGGTCTTAGAACCCTCCTTTGAACAATAGCTAAAAAGGATTCATCTTTGGTTTAACGTCATCAACTTGATGTCTCAATGATCAACACCATAATTCTCTTTACTCTTGATTAGACGGTCTATTGGCTTCTCAAAAACTTTTAGCCTTAAAAAAAATATATATTTGGATCGGGCCATGATTGTTTCTCGCTCTTGTGCCCAAGCTGAAACATATTTTTTATCATGAATCAAACATTGATAAAATTGTGTTGATCTAATTACTTTCTTTTCCTTCAGAGAAAATAGATGATGCACCGACAATGTAAATTAATTTTTAAAAAATAACAAAGAAAAAAAATTGGAATGAACCTGACGTGAATTGAACACGCAACCTTCTGATCTGGAGTCAGACGCGCTACCATTGCACCACAGATCCATTTGATAACATTTGCACTTTGTATATGTCTCAAAATAAATGTCTCTTTAGAATACCAATACAATATTTATTCTTTTTTCGATTGATATACCCTTATTTATTAACTTTCACTCTTTTCAACTACTCCACATATTAATAAATAAGGGTATTTTAGTAAATAATATAACTTTATCATTAAAATAAACAGACTAATCATTTTCTTAAGAACCACACAAAGTTCAAATAAGACACTTATTATGAGACGAAGGGAGTATTAAGGTAAAAGTGTGTGTACCTTGACTTGATTTCTTACTTCTCTTTTCATTGTAAGGTCCTAGACTTTTGGGAACCTAGAACCTCTTGCTCATAATAGCCGTCTGAAAAAGGACAATTGCTTGAGTATTATTCGATTTATGATCATATTGTTCTCATCCAATCATTTCTCTTGATCATATATATTCTCATATGGCAGGTCCATGTTTCTCCATGAGGTCTTAGAACCCTTCTTTGAACCATAGCTAAAATGGATTCATCTTTGGTTTAACATCATCAACTTGATGTCTTAATGATCAACACCATAATTCTCTTTACTCTTGATTAGACGGTCTATTGGCTTCTCAAACACTTTTAGCCTTAAAAAAAAATATATTTGGATCGGGCCATGATTGTTTCTCGCTCTTGAGCTCAAGCTGAAACATATTTTTTATCATGAATCAAACATTGATTAAATTGTGTTGATCTAATTACTTTCTTTTTCCTTAAGAGAAAATAGATGATGCACCGACAATGTAAATTAATTATTAAAAAACAACAAAGCAAAAAAATTGGAATGAACCTGACGTGAATTGAACACACAACCTTCTGATCTGGAGTCAGACGCGCTACCATTGCGCCACAGATCCATTTGATAACATTTGCACTTTGTATATGTCTCAAAATAAATGTCTCTTTAGAATACCAATACAATATTTATTCTTTTTTCGATTGATATACCCTTATTTATTAACTTTCACTCTTTTCAACTACTCCACTTATTAATAAATAAGGGTATTTTAGTAAATAATATTACTTTATCGTTAAAATAAACATATCTAATCATTTTCTTAAGAACCACACAAAGTTCAAATAAGACACTTATTATGAGACGAAGGGAGTATTAAGGTAAAAGTGTGTGTACCTTGACTTGATTTCTTACTTCTCTTTTTCTTGTAAGGTCCTAGGGTTTTGGGAACCTAGAACATCTTGCTCATAATAGCCGTCTGAAAAAGGACAATTGCTTGAATATTATTCGATTTATGATCAGATTGTTCTCATCCAATCATTTCTCTTGATCATATATATTCTCATATGGCAGGTCCATGTTTCTCCATGAGGTCTTAGAACCCTCCTTTGAACCAGAGCTAAAAAGGATTCATCTTTGGTTTAACGTCATCAACTTGATGTCTCAATGATCAACACCATAATTCTCTTTACTCTTGATTAGACGGTCTATTGGCTTCTCAAAAACTTTTAGCCTTAAAATAAAATATATTTGGATCGGGCCATGATTGTTTCTCGCACTTGTGCCCAAGCTGAAACATATTTTTTATCATGAATCAAACATTGATAAAATTGTGTTGATCTAATTACTTTCTTTTTCCTTAGAAGAAAATAGATGATGCACCGACAATGTAAATTAATTATTAAAAAATAACAAAGCAAAAAAATTGGAATGAACCTGACGTGAATCGAACACACAACCTTCTGATCTGGAGTCAGACGCGCTACCTATGCGCCACAGATCCATTTGATAACATTTGCACTTTGTATATGTCTCAAAATAAATGTCTCTTTAGAATACCAATACAAAATTTAATCTTTTTTCGATTGATATACCCTTATTTATTAACTTTCACTCTTTTCAACTACTCCACTTATTAATAAATAAGGGTATTTTAGTAAATAATATTACTTTATCGTTAAAATAAACACATCTAATCATTTTCTTAAGAACCACACAAAGTTCAAATAAGACACTTATTATGAGACGAAGGGAGTATAAAGGTAAAAGTGTGTGTACCTTGACTTGATGTCTTACTTCTCTTTTTCTTGTAAGGTCCTAGGGTTTTGGGAACCTAGAACCTCTTGCTCATAATAGTCGTCTGAAAAAGGACAATTGCTTGAATATTATTCGATTTATGATCAGATTGTTTTCATCCAATCATTTCTCTTGATCATATATATTCTCATATGGCAGGTCCATGTTTCTCCATGAGGTCTTAGAACCCTCCTTTGAACCATAGCTAAAAAGGATTCATCTTTGGTTTAACGTCATCAACTTGATGTCTCAATGATCAACACCATAATTCTCTTTACTCTTGATTAGACGGTCTATTGGCTTCTCAAAAACTTTTAGCCTTAAAAAAAAATATATTTGGATCGGGCCATGATTGTTTCTCGCTCTTGTGCCCAAGCTGAAACATATTTTTTATCATGAATCAAACATTGATAAAATTGTGTTGATCTAATTACTTTCTTTTTCCTTAAGAGAAAATAGATGATGCACCGACAATGTAAATTAATTATTAAAAAATTACAAAGAAAAAAAATTGGAATGAACCTGACGTGAATCGAACACGCAACCTTCTGATCTGGAGTCAGACGCGCTACCATTGCGCCACAGATCCATTTGATAACATTTTCACTTTGTATATGTCTCAAAATAAATGTCTCTTTAGAATACCAATACAAATTTAATCTTTTTTCGATTGATATACCCTTATTTATTAACTTTCAATCTTTTCAACTACTCCACTTATTAATAAATAAGGGTATTTTAGTAAATAATATTACTTTATCGTTAAAATAAACACATCTAATCATTTTCTTAAGAACCACACAAAGTTCAAATAAGACACTTATTATGAGACGAAGGGAGTATTAAGGTAAAAGTGTGTGTACCTTGACTTGATGTCTTACTTCTCTTTTTCTTGTAAGGTCCTAGGGTTTTGGGAACCTAGAACCTCTTGCTCATAATAGCCGTCTGAAAAAGGACAATTGCTTGAATATTATTCGATTTATGATCAGATTGTTCTCATCCAATCATTTCTCTTGATCATATATATTCTCATATGGCAGGTCCATGTTTCTCCATGAGGTTTTAGAACCCTCCTTTGAACCATAGCTAAAAAGGATTCATCTTTGGTTTAACATCATCAACTTGATGTCTCAATGATCAACACCATAATTCTCTTTACTCTTGATTAGACGGTCTATTGGCTTCTCAAAAACTTTTAGCCTTAAAAAAAAATATTTGGATCGGGCCATGATTGTTTCTCGCTCTTGTGCCCAAGCTGAAACATATTTTTTATCATGAATCAAACATTGATAAAATTGTGTTGATCTAATTACTTTCTTTTTCCTTAAGAGAAAATAGATTATGCACCAACAATGTAAATTAATTATTAAAAAATAACAAAGAAAAAATTGGAATGAACCTGACGTGAATCGAACACGCAACCTTCTGATCTGGAGTCAGACGCGCTACCATTGCGCCACAGATCCATTTGATAACATTTGCACTTTGTATATGTCTCAAAATAAATGTCTCTTTAGAATACCAATACAAAATTTAATCTTTTTTCGATTGATATACCCTTATTTATTAACTTTCACTCTTTTCAACGACTCCACTTATTAATAAATAAGGGTATTTTAGTAAATAATATTACTTTATCGTTAAAATAAACACATCTAATCATTTTCTTAAGAACCACACAAAGTTCAAATAAGACACTTATTATGAGACGAAGGGAGTATAAAGGTAAAAGTGTGTGTACCTTGACTTGATGTCTTACTTCTCTTTTTCTTGTAAGGTCCTAGGGTTTTGGGAACCTAGAACCTCTTGCTAATAATAGTCGTCTGAAAAAGGACAATTGCTTGAATATTATCCGATTTATGATCAGATTGTTTTCATCCAATCATTTCTCTTGATCATATATATTCTCATATGGCAGGTCCATGTTTCTCCATGAGGTCTTAGAACCCTCCTTTGAACCATAGCTAAAAAGGATTCATCTTTGGTTTAACGTCATCAACTTGATGTCTCAATGATCAACACCATAATTCTCTTTACTCTTGATTAGACGGTCTATTGGCTTCTCAAAAACTTTTAGCCTTAAAAAAAATATATTTGGATCGGGCCATGATTGTTTCTCGCTCTTGTGCCCAAGCTGAAACATATTTTTTATCATGAATCAAACATTGATAAAATTGTGTTGATCTAATTACTTTCTTTTTCCTTAAGAGAAAATAGATGATGCACCGACAATGTAAATTAATTATTAAAAAATAACAAAGAACAAAGAAAAAGAATTGGAATGAACCTAACGTGAATCGAACACGCAACCTTCTGATCTGGAGTCAAACGCGCTACCATTGCGCCACAGATCCATTTGATAACATTTGCACTTTGTATATGTCTCAAAATAAATGTCTCTTTAGAATACCAATACAAAATTTAATCTTTTTTCGATTGATATACCCTTATTTATTAACTTTCAATCTTTTCAACTACTCCACTTATTAATAAATAAGGGTATTTTAGTAAATAATATTACTTTATCGTTAAAATAAACACATCTAATCATTTTCTTAAGAACCACACAAAGTTCAAATAAGACACTTATTATGAGACGAAGGGAGTATTAAGGTAAAAGTGTGTGTACCTTGACTTGATGTCTTACTTCTCTTTTTCTTGTAAGGTCCTAGGGTTTTGGGAACCTAGAACCTCTTGCTCATAATAGCCGTCTGAAAAAGGACAATTGCTTGAATATTATTCGATTTATGATCAGATTGTTCTCATCCAATCATTTCTCTTGATCATATATATTCTCATATGGCAGGTCCATGTTTCTCCATGAGGTTTTAGAACCCTCCTTTGAACCATAGCTAAAAAGGATTCATCTTTGGTTTAACATCATCAACTTGATGTCTCAATGATCAACACCATAATTCTCTTTACTCTTGATTAGACGGTCTATTGGCTTCTCAAAAACTTTTAGCCTTAAAAAAAAATATTTGGATCGGGCCATGATTGTTTCTCGCTCTTGTGCCCAAGCTGAAACATATTTTTTATCATGAATCAAACATTGATAAAATTGTGTTGATCTAATTACTTTCTTTTTCCTTAAGAGAAAATAGATTATGCACCGACAATGTAAATTAATTATTAAAAAATAACAAAGAAAAAATTGGAATGAACCTGACGTGAATCGAACACGCAACCTTCTGATCTGGAGTCAGACGCGCTACCATTGCGCCACAGATCCATTTGATAACATTTGCACTTTGTATATGTCTCAAAATAAATGTCTCTTTAGAATACCAATACAAAATTTAATCTTTTTTCGATTGATATACCCTTATTTATTAACTTTCACTCTTTTCAACGACTCCACTTATTAATAAATAAGGGTATTTTAGTAAATAATATTACTTTATCGTTAAAATAAACACATCTAATCATTTTCTTAAGAACCACACAAAGTTCAAATAAGACACTTATTATGAGACGAAGGGAGTATTAAGGTAAAAGTGTGTGTACCTTGACTTGATGTCTTACTTCTCTTTTTCTTGTAAGGTCCTAGGGTTTTGGGAACCTAGAACCTCTTGCTCATAATAGTCGTTTGAAAAAGCACAATTGCTTGAATATTATTCGATTTATGATCAGATTGTTTTCATCCAATCATTTCTCTTGATCATATATATTCTCATATGGCAGGTCCATGTTTCTCCATGAGGTCTTAGAACCCTCCTTTGAACCATAGCTAAAAAGGATTCATCTTTGGTTTAACGTCATCAACTTGATGTCTCAATGATCAACACCATAATTCTCTTTACTCTTGATTAGACGGTCTATTGGCTTCTCAAAAACTTTTAGCCTTAAAAAAAAATATATTTGGATCGGGCCATGATTGTTTCTCGCTCTTGTGCCCAAGCTGAAACATATTTTTTATCATGAATCAAACATTGATAAAATTGTGTTGATCTAATTACTTTCTTTTTCCTTAAGAGAAAATAGATTATGCACCAACAATGTAAATTAATTATTAAAAAATAACAAAGAAAAAATTGGAATGAACCTGACGTGAATCGAACACGCAACCTTCTGATCTGGAGTCAGACGCGCTACCATTGCGCCACAGATCCATTTGATAACATTTGCACTTTGTATATGTCTCAAAATAAATGTCTCTTTAGAATACCAATACAAAATTTAATCTTTTTTCGATTGATATACCCTTATTTATTAACTTTCAATCTTTTCAACTACTCCACTTATTAATAAATAAGGGTATTTTAGTAAATAATATTACTTTATCGTTAAAATAAACACATCTAATCATTTTCTTAAGAACCACACAAAGTTCAAATAAGACACTTATTATGAGACGAAGGGAGTATTAAGGTAAAAGTGTGTGTACCTTGACTTGATGTCTTACTTCTCTTTTTCTTGTAAGGTCCTAGGGTTTTGGGAACCTAGAACCTCTTGCTCATAATAGCCGTCTGAAAAAGGACAATTGCTTGAATATTATTCGATTTATGATCAGATTGTTCTCATCCAATCATTTCTCTTGATCATATATATTCTCATATGGCAGGTCCATGTTTCTCCATGAGGTTTTAGAACCCTCCTTTGAACCATAGCTAAAAAGGATTCATCTTTGGTTTAACATCATCAACTTGATGTCTCAATGATCAACACCATAATTCTCTTTACTCTTGATTAGACGGTCTATTGGCTTCTCAAAAACTTTTAGCCTTAAAAAAAAATATTTGGATCGGGCCATGATTGTTTCTCGCTCTTGTGCCCAAGCTGAAACATATTTTTTATCATGAATCAAACATTGATAAAATTGTGTTGATCTAATTACTTTCTTTTTCCTTAAGAGAAAATAGATTATGCACCGACAATGTAAATTAATTATTAAAAAATAACAAAGAAAAAATTGGAATGAACCTGACGTGAATCGAACACGCAACCTTCTGATCTGGAGTCAGACGCGCTACCATTGCGCCACAGATCCATTTGATAACATTTGCACTTTGTATATGTCTCAAAATAAATGTCTCTTTAGAATACCAATACAAAATTTAATCTTTTTTCGATTGATATACCCTTATTTATTAACTTTCACTCTTTTCAACGACTCCACTTATTAATAAATAAGGGTATTTTAGTAAATAATATTACTTTATCGTTAAAATAAACACATCTAATCATTTTCTTAAGAACCACACAAAGTTCAAATAAGACACTTATTATGAGACGAAGGGAGTATTAAGGTAAAAGTGTGTGTACCTTGACTTGATGTCTTACTTCTCTTTTTCTTGTAAGGTCCTAGGGTTTTGGGAACCTAGAACCTCTTGCTCATAATAGCCGTCTGAAAAAGGACAATTGCTTGAATATTATTCGATTTATGATCAGATTGTTCTCATCCAATCATTTCTCTTGATCATATATATTCTCATATGGCAGGTCCATGTTTCTCCATGAGGTCTTAGAACCCTCCTTTGAACCATAGCTAAAAAGGATTCATCTTTGGTTTAACGTCATCAACTTGATGTCTCAATGATCAACACCATAATTCTCTTTACTCTTGATTAGACGGTCTATTGGCTTCTCAAAAACTTTTAGCCTTAAAAAAAAATATTTGGATCGGGCCATGATTGTTTCTCGCTCTTGTGCCCAAGCTGAAACATATTTTTTATCATGAATCAAACATTGATAAAATTGTGTTGATCTAATTACTTTCTTTTTCCTTAAGAGAAAATAGATGATGCACCGACAATGTAAATTAATTATTAAAAAATAACAAAGAAAAAAAATTGGAATGAACCTGACGTGAATCGAACACGCAACCTTCTGATCTGGAGTCAGACGCGCTACCATTGCGCCACAGATCCATTTGATAACATTTGCACTTTGTATATGTCTCAAAATAAATGTCTCTTTAGAATACCAATACAAAATTTAATCTTTTTTCGATTGATATACCCTTATTTATTAACTTTCAATCTTTTCAACTACTCCACTTATTAATAAATAAGGGTATTTTAGTAAATAATATTACTTTATCGTTAAAATAAACACATCTAATCATTTTCTTAAGAACCACACAAAGTTCAAATAAGACACTTATTATGAGACGAAGGGAGTATTAAGGTAAAAGTGTGTGTACCTTGACTTGATGTCTTACTTCTCTTTTTCTTGTAAGGTCCTAGGGTTTTGGGAACCTAGAACCTCTTGCTCATAATAGCCGTCTGAAAAAGGACAATTGCTTGAATATTATTCGATTTATGATCAGATTGTTCTCATCCAATCATTTCTCTTGATCATATATATTCTCATATGGCAGGTCCATGTTTCTCCATGAGGTTTTAGAACCCTCCTTTGAACCATAGCTAAAAAGGATTCATCTTTGGTTTAACATCATCAACTTGATGTCTCAATGATCAACACCATAATTCTCTTTACTCTTGATTAGACGGTCTATTGGCTTCTCAAAAACTTTTAGCCTTAAAAAAAAATATTTGGATCGGGCCATGATTGTTTCTCGCTCTTGTGCCCAAGCTGAAACATATTTTTTATCATGAATCAAACATTGATAAAATTGTGTTGATCTAATTACTTTCTTTTTCCTTAAGAGAAAATAGATTATGCACCGACAATGTAAATTAATTATTAAAAAATAACAAAGAAAAAATTGGAATGAACCTGACGTGAATCGAACACGCAACCTTCTGATCTGGAGTCAGACGCGCTACCATTGCGCCACAGATCCATTTGATAACATTTGCACTTTGTATATGTCTCAAAATAAATGTCTCTTTAGAATACCAATACAAAATTTAATCTTTTTTCGATTGATATACCCTTATTTATTAACTTTCAATCTTTTCAACTACTCCACTTATTAATAAATAAGGGTATTTTAGTAAATAATATTACTTTATCGTTAAAATAAACACATCTAATCATTTTCTTAAGAACCACACAAAGTTCAAATAAGACACTTATTATGAGACGAAGGGAGTATTAAGGTAAAAGTGTGTGTACCTTGACTTGATGTCTTACTTCTCTTTTTCTTGTAAGGTCCTAGGGTTTTGGGAACCTAGAACCTCTTGCTCATAATAGCCGTCTGAAAAAGGACAATTGCTTGAATATTATTCGATTTATGATCAGATTGTTCTCATCCAATCATTTCTCTTGATCATATATATTCTCATATGGCAGGTCCATGTTTCTCCATGAGGTCTTAGAACCCTCCTTTGAACCATAGCTAAAAAGGATTCATCTTTGGTTTAACGTCATCAACTTGATGTCTCAATGATCAACACCATAATTCTCTTTACTCTTGATTAGACGGTCTATTGGCTTCTCAAAAACTTTTAGCCTTAAAAAAAAATATATTGGATCGGGCCATGATTGTTTCTCGCTCTTGTGCCCAAGCTGAAACATATTTTTTATCATGAATCAAACATTGATAAAATTGTGTTGATCTAATTACTTTCTTTTTCCTTAAGAGAAAATAGATGATGCACCGACAATGTAAATTAATTATTAAAAAATAACAAAGAAAAAAAATTGGAATGAACCTGACGTGAATCGAACACGCAACCTTCTGATCTGGAGTCAGACGCGCTACCATTGCGCCACAGATCCATTTGATAACATTTGCACTTTGTATATGTCTCAAAATAAATGTCTCTTTAGAATACCAATACAAAATTTAATCTTTTTTCGATTGATATACCCTTATTTATTAACTTTCAATCTTTTCAACTACTCCACTTATTAATAAATAAGGGTATTTTAGTAAATAATATTACTTTATCGTTAAAATAAACACATCTAATCATTTTCTTAAGAACCACACAAAGTTCAAATAAGACACTTATTATGAGACGAAGGGAGTATTAAGGTAAAAGTGTGTGTACCTTGACTTGATGTCTTACTTCTCTTTTTCTTGTAAGGTCCTAGGGTTTTGGGAACCTAGAACCTCTTGCTCATAATAGCCGTCTGAAAAAGGACAATTGCTTGAATATTATTCGATTTATGATCAGATTGTTCTCATCCAATCATTTCTCTTGATCATATATATTCTCATATGGCAGGTCCATGTTTCTCCATGAGGTCTTAGAACCCTCCTTTGAACCATAGCTAAAAAGGATTCATCTTTGGTTTAACATCATCAACTTGATGTCTCAATGATCAACACCATAATTCTCTTTACTCTTGATTAGACGGTCTATTGGCTTCTCAAAAACTTTTAGCCTTAAAAAAAAATATTTGGATCGGGCCATGATTGTTTCTCGCTCTTGTGCCCAAGCTGAAACATATTTTTTATCATGAATCAAACATTGATAAAATTGTGTTGATCTAATTACTTTCTTTTTCCTTAAGAGAAAATAGATGATGCACCGACAATGTAAATTAATTATTAAAAAATAACAAAGAATAAAATTGGAATGAACCTGACGGGAATCGAGCACGCAACCTTCTGATCTGGAGTCAGACGCGCTTCCATTGCGCCACAGATCCATTTGATAACATTTGCACTTTGTATATGTCTCAAAATAAATGTCTCTTTAGAATACCAATACAAATTTAATCTTTTTTCGATTGATATACCCTTATTTATTAACTTTCACTCTTTTCAACGACTCCACTTATTAATAAATAAGGGTATTTTAGTAAATAATATTACTTTATCGTTAAAATAAACACATCTAATCATTTTCTTAAGAACCACACAAAGTTCAAATAAGACACTTATTATGAGACGAAGGGAGTATTAAGGTAAAAGTGTGTGTACCTTGACTTGATGTCTTACTTCTCTTTTTCTTGTAAGGTCCTAGGGTTTTGGGAACCTAGAACCTCTTGCTCATAATAGCCGTCTGAAAAAGGACAATTGCTTGAATATTATTCGATTTATGATCAGATTGTTCTCATCCAATCATTTCTCTTGATCATATATATTCTCATATGGCAGGTCCATGTTTCTCCATGAGGTCTTAGAACCCTCCTTTGAACCATAGCTAAAAAGGATTCATCTTTGGTTTAACGTCATCAACTTGATGTCTCAATGATCAACACCATAATTCTCTTTACTCTTGATTAGACGGTCTATTGGCTTCTCAAAAACTTTTAGCCTTAAAAAAAAATATTTGGATCGGGCCATGATTGTTTCTCGCTCTTGTGCCCAAGCTGAAACATATTTTTTATCATGAATCAAACATTGATAAAATTGTGTTGATCTAATTACTTTCTTTTTCCTTAAGAGAAAATAGATGATGCACCGACAATGTAAATTAATTATTAAAAAATAACAAAGAAAAAAAATTGGAATGAACCTGACGTGAATCGAACACGCAACCTTCTGATCTGGAGTCAGACGCGCTACCATTGCGCCACAGATCCATTTGATAACATTTGCACTTTGTATATGTCTCAAAATAAATGTCTCTTTAGAATACCAATACAAAATTTATTCTTTTTTCGATTGATATACCCTTATTTATTAACTTTCACTCTTTTCAACGACTCCACTTATTAATAAATAAGGGTATTTTAGTAAATAATATTACTTTATCGTTAAAATAAACACATCTAATCATTTTCTTAAGAACCACACAAAGTTCAAATAAGACACTTATTATGAGACGAAGGGAGTATTAAGGTAAAAGTGTGTGTACCTTGACTTGATGTCTTACTTCTCTTTTTCTTGTAAGGTCCTAGGGTTTTGGGAACCTAGAACCTCTTGCTCATAATAGCCGTCTGAAAAAGGACAATTGCTTGAATATTATTCGATTTATGATCAGATTGTTCTCATCCAATCATTTCTCTTGATCATATATATTCTCATATGGCAGGTCCATGTTTCTCCATGAGGTCTTAGAACCCTCCTTTGAACCATAGCTAAAAAGGATTCATCTTTGGTTTAACGTCATCAACTTGATGTCTCAATGATCAACACCATAATTCTCTTTACTCTTGATTAGACGGTCTATTGGCTTCTCAAAAACTTTTAGCCTTAAAAAAAATATATTTGGATCGGGCCATGATTGTTTCTCGCTCTTGTGCCCAAGCTGAAACATATTTTTTATCATGAATCAAACATTGATAAAATTGTGTTGATCTAATTACTTTCTTTTTCCTTAAGAGAAAATAGATGATGCACCGACAATGTAAATTAATTATTAAAAAATAACAAAGAAAAAAAATTGGAATGAACCTGACGTGAATCGAACACGCAACCTTCTGATCTGGAGTCAGACGCGCTACCATTGCGCCACAGATCCATTTGATAACATTTGCACTTTGTATATGTCTCAAAATAAATGTCTCTTTAGAATACCAATACAATATTTATTCTTTTTTCGATTGATATACCCTTATTTATTAACTTTCACTCTTTTCAACTACTCCACTTATTAATAAATAAGGGTATTTTAGTAAATAATATTACTTTATCGTTAAAATAAACACATCTAATCATTTTCTTAAGAACCACACAAAGTTCAAATAAGACACTTATTATGAGACGAAGGGAGTATTAAGGTAAAAGTGTGTGTACCTTGACTTGATGTCTTACTTCTCTTTTTCTTGTAAGGTCCTAGGGTTTTGGGAACCTAGAACCTCTTGCTCATAATAGCCGTCTGAAAAAGGACAATTGCTTGAATATTATTCGATTTATGATCAGATTGTTCTCATCCAATCATTTCTCTTGATCATATATATTCTCATATGGCAGGTCCATGTTTCTCCATGAGGTCTTAGAACCCTCCTTTGAACCATAGCTAAAAAGGATTCATCTTTGGTTTAACGTCATCAACTTGATGTCTCAATGATCAACACCATAATTCTCTTTACTCTTGATTAGACGGTCTATTGGCTTCTCAAAAACTTTTAGCCTTAAAAAAAATATATTTGGATCGGGCCATGATTGTTTCTCGCTCTTGTGCCCAAGCTGAAACATATTTTTTATCATGAATCAAACATTGATAAAATTGTGTTGATCTAATTACTTTCTTTTTCCTTAAGAGAAAATAGATGATGCACCGACAATGTAAATTAATTATTAAAAAATAACAAAGAAAAAAAATTGGAATGAACCTGACGTGAATCGAACACGCAACCTTCTGATCTGGAGTCAGACGCGCTACCATTGCGCCACAGATCCATTTGATAACATTTGCACTTTGTATATGTCTCAAAATAAATGTCTCTTTAGAATACCAATACAAAATTTATTCTTTTTTCGATTGATATACCCTTATTTATTAACTTTCACTCTTTTCAACGACTCCACTTATTAATAAATAAGGGTATTTTAGTAAATAATATTACTTTATCGTTAAAATAAACACATCTAATCATTTTCTTAAGAACCACACAAAGTTCAAATAAGACACTTATTATGAGACGAAGGGAGTATTAAGGTAAAAGTGTGTGTACCTTGACTTGATGTCTTACTTCTCTTTTTCTTGTAAGGTCCTAGGGTTTTGGGAACCTAGAACCTCTTGCTCATAATAGCCGTCTGAAAAAGGACAATTGCTTGAATATTATTCGATTTATGATCAGATTGTTCTCATCCAATCATTTCTCTTGATCATATATATTCTCATATGGCAGGTCCATGTTTCTCCATGAGGTCTTAGAACCCTCCTTTGAACCATAGCTAAAAAGGATTCATCTTTGGTTTAACGTCATCAACTTGATGTCTCAATGATCAACACCATAATTCTCTTTACTCTTGATTAGACGGTCTATTGGCTTCTCAAAAACTTTTAGCCTTAAAAAAAATATATTTGGATCGGGCCATGATTGTTTCTCGCTCTTGTGCCCAAGCTGAAACATATTTTTTATCATGAATCAAACATTGATAAAATTGTGTTGATCTAATTACTTTCTTTTTCCTTAAGAGAAAATAGATGATGCACCGACAATGTAAATTAATTATTAAAAAATAACAAAGAATAAAATTGGAATGAACCTGACGGGAATCGAACACGCAACCTTCTGATCTGGAGTCAGACGCGCTACCATTGCGCCACAGATCCATTTGATAACATTTGCACTTTGTATATGTCTCAAAATAAATGTCTCTTTAGAATACCAATACAAAATTTAATCTTTTTTCGATTGATATACCCTTATTTATTAACTTTCAATCTTTTCAACTACTCCACTTATTAATAAATAAGGGTATTTTAGTAAATAATATTACTTTATCGTTAAAATAAACACATCTAATCATTTTCTTAAGAACCACACAAAGTTCAAATAAGACACTTATTATGAGACGAAGGGAGTATTAAGGTAAAAGTGTGTGTACCTTGACTTGATGTCTTACTTCTCTTTTTCTTGTAAGGTCCTAGGGTTTTGGGAACCTAGAACCTCTTGCTCATAATAGCCGTCTGAAAAAGGACAATTGCTTGAATATTATTCGATTTATGATCAGATTGTTCTCATCCAATCATTTCTCTTGATCATATATATTCTCATATGGCAGGTCCATGTTTCTCCATGAGGTTTAGAACCCTCCTTTGAACCATAGCTAAAAAGGATTCATCTTTGGTTTAACATCATCAACTTGATGTCTCAATGATCAACACCATAATTCTCTTTACTCTTGATTAGACGGTCTATTGGCTTCTCAAAAACTTTTAGCCTTAAAAAAAAATATTTGGATCGGGCCATGATTGTTTCTCGCTCTTGTGCCCAAGCTGAAACATATTTTTTATCATGAATCAAACATTGATAAAATTGTGTTGATCTAATTACTTTCTTTTTCCTTAAGAGAAAATAGATTATGCACCGACAATGTAAATTAATTATTAAAAAATAACAAAGAAAAAATTGGAATGAACCTGACGTGAATCGAACACGCAACCTTCTGATCTGGAGTCAGACGCGCTACCATTGCGCCACAGATCCATTTGATAACATTTGCACTTTGTATATGTCTCAAAATAAATGTCTCTTTAGAATACCAATACAAAATTTAATCTTTTTTCGATTGATATACCCTTATTTATTAACTTTCAATCTTTTCAACTACTCCACTTATTAATAAATAAGGGTATTTTAGTAAATAATATTACTTTATCGTTAAAATAAACACATCTAATCATTTTCTTAAGAACCACACAAAGTTCAAATAAGACACTTATTATGAGACGAAGGGAGTATTAAGGTAAAAGTGTGTGTACCTTGACTTGATGTCTTACTTCTCTTTTTCTTGTAAGGTCCTAGGGTTTTGGGAACCTAGAACCTCTTGCTCATAATAGCCGTCTGAAAAAGGACAATTGCTTGAATATTATTCGATTTATGATCAGATTGTTCTCATCCAATCATTTCTCTTGATCATATATATTCTCATATGGCAGGTCCATGTTTCTCCATGAGGTTTTAGAACCCTCCTTTGAACCATAGCTAAAAAGGATTCATCTTTGGTTTAACATCATCAACTTGATGTCTCAATGATCAACACCATAATTCTCTTTACTCTTGATTAGACGGTCTATTGGCTTCTCAAAAACTTTTAGCCTTAAAAAAAAATATTTGGATCGGGCCATGATTGTTTCTCGCTCTTGTGCCCAAGCTGAAACATATTTTTTATCATGAATCAAACATTGATAAAATTGTGTTGATCTAATTACTTTCTTTTTCCTTAAGAGAAAATAGATGATGCACCGACAATGTAAATTAATTATTAAAAAATAACAAAGAAAAAAAATTGGAATGAACCTGACGTGAATCGAACACGCAACCTTCTGATCTGGAGTCAGACGCGCTACCATTGCGCCACAGATCCATTTGATAACATTTGCACTTTGTATATGTCTCAAAATAAATGTCTCTTTAGAATACCAATACAAAATTTAATCTTTTTTCGATTGATATACCCTTATTTATTAACTTTCACTCTTTTCAACGACTCCACTTATTAATAAATAAGGGTATTTTAGTAAATAATATTACTTTATCGTTAAAATAAACACATCTAATCATTTTCTTAAGAACCACACAAAGTTCAAATAAGACACTTATTATGAGACGAAGGGAGTATTAAGGTAAAAGTGTGTGTACCTTGACTTGATGTCTTACTTCTCTTTTTCTTGTAAGGTCCTAGGGTTTTGGGAACCTAGAACCTCTTGCTCATAATAGCCGTCTGAAAAAGGACAATTGCTTGAATATTATTCGATTTATGATCAGATTGTTCTCATCCAATCATTTCTCTTGATCATATATATTCTCATATGGCAGGTCCATGTTTCTCCATGAGGTTTTAGAACCCTCCTTTGAACCATAGCTAAAAAGGATTCATCTTTGGTTTAACATCATCAACTTGATGTCTCAATGATCAACACCATAATTCTCTTTACTCTTGATTAGACGGTCTATTGGCTTCTCAAAAACTTTTAGCCTTAAAAAAAAATATTTGGATCGGGCCATGATTGTTTCTCGCTCTTGTGCCCAAGCTGAAACATATTTTTTATCATGAATCAAACATTGATAAAATTGTGTTGATCTAATTACTTTCTTTTTCCTTAAGAGAAAATAGATGATGCACCGACAATGTAAATTAATTATTAAAAAATAACAAAGAATAAAATTGGAATGAACCTGACGTGAATCGAACACGCAACCTTCTGATCTGGAGTCAGACGCGCTACCATTGCGCCACAGATCCATTTGATAACATTTGCACTTTGTATATGTCTCAAAATAAATGTCTCTTTAGAATACCAATACAAAATTTATTCTTTTTTCGATTGATATACCCTTATTTATTAACTTTCACTCTTTTCAACGACTCCACTTATTAATAAATAAGGGTATTTTAGTAAATAATATTACTTTATCGTTAAAATAAACACATCTAATCATTTTCTTAAGAACCACACAAAGTTCAAATAAGACACTTATTATGAGACGAAGGGAGTATTAAGGTAAAAGTGTGTGTACCTTGACTTGATGTCTTACTTCTCTTTTTCTTGTAAGGTCCTAGGGTTTTGGGAACCTAGAACCTCTTGCTCATAATAGCCGTCTGAAAAAGGACAATTGCTTGAATATTATTCGATTTATGATCAGATTGTTCTCATCCAATCATTTCTCTTGATCATATATATTCTCATATGGCAGGTCCATGTTTCTCCATGAGGTCTTAGAACCCTCCTTTGAACCATAGCTAAAAAGGATTCATCTTTGGTTTAACGTCATCAACTTGATGTCTCAATGATCAACACCATAATTCTCTTTACTCTTGATTAGACGGTCTATTGGCTTCTCAAAAACTTTTAGCCTTAAAAAAAATATATTTGGATCGGGCCATGATTGTTTCTCGCTCTTGTGCCCAAGCTGAAACATATTTTTTATCATGAATCAAACATCGATAAAATTGTGTTGATCTAATTACTTTCTTTTTCCTTAAGAGAAAATAGATGATGCACCGACAATGTAAATTAATTATTAAAAAATAACAAAGAACAAAAAAATTGGAATGAACCTAACGTGAATCGAACACGCAACCTTCTGATCTGGAGTCAAACGCGCTACCATTGCGCCACAGATCCATTTGATAACATTTGCACTTTGTATATGTCTCAAAATAAATGTCTCTTTAGAATACCAATACAAAATTTAATCTTTTTTCGATTGATATACCCTTATTTATTAACTTTCAATCTTTTCAACTACTCCACTTATTAATAAATAAGGGTATTTTAGTAAATAATATTACTTTATCGTTAAAATAAACACATCTAATCATTTTCTTAAGAACCACACAAAGTTCAAATAAGACACTTATTATGAGACGAAGGGAGTATTAAGGTAAAAGTGTGTGTACCTTGACTTGATGTCTTACTTCTCTTTTTCTTGTAAGGTCCTAGGGTTTTGGGAACCTAGAACCTCTTGCTCATAATAGCCGTCTGAAAAAGGACAATTGCTTGAATATTATTCGATTTATGATCAGATTGTTCTCATCCAATCATTTCTCTTGATCATATATATTCTCATATGGCAGGTCCATGTTTCTCCATGAGGTTTTAGAACCCTCCTTTGAACCATAGCTAAAAAGGATTCATCTTTGGTTTAACATCATCAACTTGATGTCTCAATGATCAACACCATAATTCTCTTTACTCTTGATTAGACGGTCTATTGGCTTCTCAAAAACTTTTAGCCTTAAAAAAAATATTTGGATCGGGCCATGATTGTTTCTCGCTCTTGTGCCCAAGCTGAAACATATTTTTTATCATGAATCAAACATTGATAAAATTGTGTTGATCTAATTACTTTCTTTTTCCTTAAGAGAAAATAGATTATGCACCGACAATGTAAATTAATTATTAAAAAATAACAAAGAAAAAATTGGAATGAACCTGACGTGAATCGAACACGCAACCTTCTGATCTGGAGTCAGACGCGCTACCATTGCGCCACAGATCCATTTGATAACATTTGCACTTTGTATATGTCTCAAAATAAATGTCTCTTTAGAATACCAATACAAAATTTAATCTTTTTTCGATTGATATACCCTTATTTATTAACTTTCACTCTTTTCAACGACTCCACTTATTAATAAATAAGGGTATTTTAGTAAATAATATTACTTTATCGTTAAAATAAACACATCTAATCATTTTCTTAAGAACCACACAAAGTTCAAATAAGACACTTATTATGAGACGAAGGGAGTATTAAGGTAAAAGTGTGTGTACCTTGACTTGATGTCTTACTTCTCTTTTTCTTGTAAGGTCCTAGGGTTTTGGGAACCTAGAACCTCTTGCTCATAATAGCCGTCTGAAAAAGGACAATTGCTTGAATATTATTCGATTTATGATCAGATTGTTCTCATCCAATCATTTCTCTTGATCATATATATTCTCATATGGCAGGTCCATGTTTCTCCATGAGGTTTTAGAACCCTCCTTTGAACCATAGCTAAAAAGGATTCATCTTTGGTTTAACATCATCAACTTGATGTCTCAATGATCAACACCATAATTCTCTTTACTCTTGATTAGACGGTCTATTGGCTTCTCAAAAACTTTTAGCCTTAAAAAAAAATATTTGGATCGGGCCATGATTGTTTCTCGCTCTTGTGCCCAAGCTGAAACATATTTTTTATCATGAATCAAACATTGATAAAATTGTGTTGATCTAATTACTTTCTTTTTCCTTAAGAGAAAATAGATGATGCACCGACAATGTAAATTAATTATTAAAAAATAACAAAGAAAAAAAATTGGAATGAACCTGACGTGAATCGAACACGCAACCTTCTGATCTGGAGTCAGACGCGCTACCATTGCGCCACAGATCCATTTGATAACATTTGCACTTTGTATATGTCTCAAAATAAATGTCTCTTTAGAATACCAATACAAAATTTAATCTTTTTTCGATTGATATACCCTTATTTATTAACTTTCACTCTTTTCAACGACTCCACTTATTAATAAATAAGGGTATTTTAGTAAATAATATTACTTTATCGTTAAAATAAACACATCTAATCATTTTCTTAAGAACCACACAAAGTTCAAATAAGACACTTATTATGAGACGAAGGGAGTATTAAGGTAAAAGTGTGTGTACCTTGACTTGATGTCTTACTTCTCTTTTTCTTGTAAGGTCCTAGGGTTTTGGGAACCTAGAACCTCTTGCTCATAATAGCCGTCTGAAAAAGGACAATTGCTTGAATATTATTCGATTTATGATCAGATTGTTCTCATCCAATCATTTCTCTTGATCATATATATTCTCATATGGCAGGTCCATGTTTCTCCATGAGGTTTTAGAACCCTCCTTTGAACCATAGCTAAAAAGGATTCATCTTTGGTTTAACATCATCAACTTGATGTCTCAATGATCAACACCATAATTCTCTTTACTCTTGATTAGACGGTCTATTGGCTTCTCAAAAACTTTTAGCCTTAAAAAAAATATTTGGATCGGGCCATGATTGTTTCTCGCTCTTGTGCCCAAGCTGAAACATATTTTTTATCATGAATCAAACATTGATAAAATTGTGTTGATCTAATTACTTTCTTTTTCCTTAAGAGAAAATAGATGATGCACCGACAATGTAAATTAATTATTAAAAAATAACAAAGAAAAAAAATTGGAATGAACCTGACGTGAATCGAACACGCAACCTTCTGATCTGGAGTCAGACGCGCTACCATTGCGCCACAGATCCATTTGATAACATTTGCACTTTGTATATGTCTCAAAATAAATGTCTCTTTAGAATACCAATACAAAATTTATTCTTTTTTCGATTGATATACCCTTATTTATTAACTTTCACTCTTTTCAACGACTCCACTTATTAATAAATAAGGGTATTTTAGTAAATAATATTACTTTATCGTTAAAATAAACACATCTAATCATTTTCTTAAGAACCACACAAAGTTCAAATAAGACACTTATTATGAGACGAAGGGAGTATTAAGGTAAAAGTGTGTGTACCTTGACTTGATGTCTTACTTCTCTTTTTCTTGTAAGGTCCTAGGGTTTTGGGAACCTAGAACCTCTTGCTCATAATAGCCGTCTGAAAAAGGACAATTGCTTGAATATTATTCGATTTATGATCAGATTGTTTCATCCAATCATTTCTCTTGATCATATATATTCTCATATGGCAGGTCCATGTTTCTCCATGAGGTCTTAGAACCCTCCTTTGAACCATAGCTAAAAAGGATTCATCTTTGGTTTAACGTCATCAACTTGATGTCTCAATGATCAACACCATAATTCTCTTTACTCTTGATTAGACGGTCTATTGGCTTCTCAAAAACTTTTAGCCTTAAAAAAAAATATATTTGGATCGGGCCATGATTGTTTCTCGCTCTTGTGCCCAAGCTGAAACATATTTTTTATCATGAATCAAACATCGATAAAATTGTGTTGATCTAATTACTTTCTTTTTCCTTAAGAGAAAATAGATGATGCACCGACAATGTAAATTAATTATTAAAAAATAACAAAGAACAAAGAAAAAGAATTGGAATGAACCTAACGTGAATCGAACACGCAACCTTCTGATCTGGAGTCAGACGCGCTACCATTGCGCCACAGATCCATTTGATAACATTTGCACTTTGTATATGTCTCAAAATAAATGTCTCTTTAGAATACCAATACAATATTTATTCTTTTTTCGATTGATATACCCTTATTTATTAACTTTCACTCTTTTCAACTACTCCACTTATTAATAAATAAGGGTATTTTAGTAAATAATATTACTTTATCGTTAAAATAAACACATCTAATCATTTTCTTAAGAAACACACAAAGTTCGAATAAGACACTTATTATGAGACGAAGGGAGTATTAAGGTAAAAGTGTGTGTACCTTGACTTGATGTCTTACTTCTCTTTTTCTTGTAAGGTCCTAGGGTTTTGGGAACCTAGAACCTCTTGCTCATAATAGCCGTCTGAAAAAGGACAATTGCTTGAATATTATTCGATTTATGATCAGATTGTTCTCATCCAATCATTTCTCTTGATCATATATATTCTCATATGGCAGGTCCATGTTTCTCCATGAGGTCTTAGAACCCTCCTTTGAACCAGAGCTAAAAAGGATTCATCTTTGGTTTAACGTCATCAACTTGATGTCTCAATGATCAACACCATAATTCTCTTTACTCTTGATTAGACGGTCTATTGGCTTCTCAAAAACTTTTAGCCTTAAAAAAAAATATTTGGATCGGGCCATGATTGTTTCTCGCTCTTGTGCCCAAGCTGAAACATATTTTTTATCATGAATCAAACATTGATAAAATTGTGTTGATCTAATTACTTTCTTTTTCCTTAAGAGAAAATAGATGATGCACCGACAATGTAAATTAATTATTAAAAAATAACAAAGAAAAAAAATTGGAATGAACCTGACGTGAATCGAACACGCAACCTTCTGATCTGGAGTCAGACGCGCTACCATTGCGCCACAGATCCATTTGATAACATTTGCACTTTGTATATGTCTCAAAATAAATGTCTCTTTAGAATACCAATACAATATTTATTCTTTTTTCGATTGATATACCCTTATTTATTAACTTTCACTCTTTTCAACTATTCCACTTATTAATAAATAACAGTATTTTAGTAAATAATATTACTTTATCGTTAAAATAAACACATCTAATCATTTTCTTAAGAAACATACAAAGTTCGAATAAGACACTTATTATGAGACGAAGGGAGTATTAAGGTAAAAGTGTGTGTACCTTGACTTGATTTCTTACTTCTCTTTTTCTTGTAAGGTCCTAGGGTTTTGGGAACCTAGAACCTCTTGCTCATAATAGCCGTCTGAAAAAAGACAATTGCTTGAATATTATTCGATTTATGATCAGATTGTTCTCATCCAATCATTTCTCTTGATCATATATATTCTCATATGGCAGGTCCATGTTTCTCCATGAGTTCTTAGAACCCTCCTTTGAACCAGGGCTAAAAAGGATTCATATTTGGTTTAACGTCATCAACTTGATGTCTCAATGATCAACACCATAATTCTCTTTACTCTTGATTAGACGGTCTATTGGCTTCTCAAAAACTTTTAGCCTTAAAAAAAATATATTTGGATCGGGCCATGATTGTTTCTCGCTCTTGTGCCCAAGCTGAAACATATTTTTTATCATGAATCAAACATTGATAAAATTGTGTTGATCTAATTACTTTCTTTTTCCTTAAGAGAAAATAGATGATGCACCGACAATGTAAATTAATTATTAAAAAATAACAAAGAAAAAAATTTGAAATGAACCTTACGTGAATCGAACACGCAACCTTCTGTTCTAGAGTCAGACGCACTACCATTGCGCCACAGATCCATTTGATAACATTTGCACTTTGTATATGTCTCAAAATAAATGTCTCTTTAGAATACCAATACAATATTTATTCTTTTTTCGATGATATACCCTTATTTATTAACTTTCACTCTTTTCAACTACTCCACTTATTAATAAATAACAGTATTTTAGTAAATAATATTACTTTATCGTTAAAATAAACACATCTAATCATTTTCTTAAGAAACACACAAAGTTCGAATAAGACACTTATTATGAGACGAAGGGAGTATTAAGGTAAAAGTGTGTGTACCTTGACTTGATGTCTTACTTCTCTTTTTCTTGTAAGGTCCTAGGGTTTTGGGAACCTAGAACCTCTTGCTCATAATAGCCGTCTGAAAAAGGACAATTGCTTGAATATTATTCGATTTATGATCAGATTGTTCTCATCCAATCATCTCTCTTGATCATATATATTCTCATATGGCAGGTCCATGTTTCTCCATGAGGTCTTAGAACCCTCCTTTGAACCAGAGCTAAAAAGGATTCATTTTTGCTTTAACGTCATCAACTTGATGTCTCAATGATCAACACCATAATTCTCTTTACTCTTGATTAGACGGTCTATTGGCTTCTCAAAAACTTTTAGCCTTAAAAAAATATATATTTGGATCGGGCCATGATTGTTTCTCGCTCTTGTGCCCAAGCTGAAACATATTTTTTATCATGAATCAAACATCGATAAAATTGTGTTGATCTAATTACTTTCTTTTTCCTTAAGAGAAAATAGATGATGCACCGACAATGTAAATTAATTATTAAAAAATAACAAAGAAAAAAAATTGGAATGAACCTTACGTGAATCGAACACGCAACGTTCTGATCTGGAGTCAGACGCACTACCATTGCGCCACAGATCCATTTGTTAATATTTGCACTTTGTATATGTCTCAAAATAAATGTCTCTTTAGAATACCAATACAATATTTATTCTTTTTTCGATGATATACCCTTATTTATTAACTTTCACTCTTTTCAACTACTCCACTTATTAATAAATAACAGTATTTTAGTAAATAATATTACTTTATCGTTAAAATAAACACATCTAATCATTTTCTTAAGAAACACACAAAGTTCGAATAAGACACTTATTATGAGACGAAGGGAGTATTAAGGTAAAAGTGTGTGTACCTTGACTTGATGTCTTACTTCTCTTTTTCTTGTAAGGTCCTAGGGTTTTGGGAACCTAGAACCTCTTGCTCATAATAGCCGTCTGAAAAAGGACAATTGCTTGAATATTATTCGATTTATGATCAGATTGTTCTCATCCAATCATCTCTCTTGATCATATATATTCTCATATGGCAGGTCCATGTTTCTCCATGAGGTCTTAGAACCCTCCTTTGAACCAGAGCTAAAAAGGATTCATTTTTGCTTTAACGTCATCAACTTGATGTCTCAATGATCAACACCATAATTCTCTTTACTCTTGATTAGACGGTCTATTGGCTTCTCAAAAACTTTTAGCCTTAAAAAATATATATTTGGATCGGGCCATGATTGTTTCTCGCTCTTGTGCCCAAGCTGAAACATATTTTTTATCATGAATCAAACATCGATAAAATTGTGTTGATCTAATTACTTTCTTTTTCCTTAAGAGAAAATAGATGATGCACCGACAATGTAAATTAATTATTAAAAAATAACAAAGAAAAAGAATTGGAATGAACTTAATGTGAATCGAACACGCAACCTTCTGATCTGGAGTCAGACGCGCTACCATTGCACCATAGATCCATTTGATAACATTTGCACTTTGTATATGTCTCAAAATAAATGTCTCTTTAGAATACCAATACAATATTTATTCTTTTTTCGATTGATATACCCTTATTTATTAACTTTCACTCTTTTCAACTACTCCACTTATTAATAAATAACAGTATTTTAGTAAATAATATTACTTTATCGTTAAAATAAACACATCTAATCATTTTCTTAAGAAACACACAAAGTTCGAATAAGACACTTATTATGAGACGAAGGGAGTATTAAGGTAAATATGTGTGTACCTTGACTTGATTTCTTACTTCTCTTTTTCTTGTAAGGTCCTAGGGTTTTGGGAACCTAGAATCTCTTGCTCATAATAGCCGTCTGAAAAAAGACAATTGCTTGAATATTATTCGATTTATGATCAGATTGTTCTCATCCAATCATTTCTCTTGATCACATATATTCTCATATGGCAGGTCCATGTTTCTCCATGAGGTCTTAGAACCCTCCTTTGAACCAGAGCAAAAAAGGATTCATTTTTGCTTTAACGTCATCAACTTGATGTCTCAATGATCAACACCATAATTCTCTTTACTCTTGATTAGACGGTCTATTGGCTTCTCAAAAACTTTTAGCCTTAAAAAAAATATATTTGGATCGGGCCATGATTGTTTCTCGCTCTTGTGCCCAAGCTGAAACATATTTTTTATCATGAATCAAACATCGATAAAATTGTGTTGATCTAATTACTTTCTTTTTCCTTAAGAGAAAAAAGATGATGCACCGACAATGTAAATTAATTATTAAAAAATAACAAAGAAAAAAAATTGGAATGAACCTTACGTGAATCGAACACGCAACGTTCTGATCTGGAGTCAGACACACTACCATTGCGCCACAGATCCATTTGTTAATATTTGCACTTTGTATATGTCTCAAAATAAATGTCTCTTTAGAATACCAATACAATATTTATTCTTTTTTCGATGATATACCCTTATTTATTAACTTTCACTCTTTTCAACTACTCCACTTATTAATAAATAACAGTATTTTAGTAAATAATATTACTTTATCGTTAAAATAAACACGTCTAATCATTTTCTTAAGAAACACACAAAGTTCGAATAAGACACTTATTATGAGACGAAGGGAGTATTAAGGTAAAAGTGTGTGTACCTTGACTTGATGTCTTACTTCTCTTTTTCTTGTAAGGTCCTAGGGTTTTGGGAACCTAGAACCTCTTGCTCATAATAGCCGTCAGAAAAAGGACAATTGCTTGAATATTATTCGATTTATGATCAGATTGTTCTCATCCAATCATCTCTCTTGATCATATATATTCTCATATGGCAGGTCCATGTTTCTCCATGAGGTCTTAGAACCCTCCTTTGAACCAGAGCTAAAAAGGATTCATTTTGCTTTAACGTCATCAACTTGATGTCTCAATGATCAACACCATAATTCTCTTTACTCTTGATTAGACGGTCTATTGGCTTCTCAAAAACTTTTAGCCTTAAAAAAATATATTTGGATCGGGCCATGATTGTTTCTCGCTCTTGTGCCCAAGCTGAAACATATTTTTTATCATGAATCAAACATCGATAAAATTGTGTTGATCTAATTACTTTCTTTTTCCTTAAGAGAAAATAGATGATGCACCGACAATGTAAATTAATTATTAAAAAATAACAAAGAAAAAGAATTGGAATGAACTTAATGTGAATCGAACACGCAACCTTCTGATCTGGAGTCAGACGCGCTACCATTGCGCCATAGATCCATTTGATAACATTTGCACTTTGTATATGTCTCAAAATAAATGTCTCTTTAGAATACCAATACAATATTTATTCTTTTTTCGATTGATATACCCTTATTTATTAACTTTCACTCTTTTCAACTACTCCACTTATTAATAAATAACAGTATTTTAGTAAATAATATTACTTTATCGTTAAAATAAACACATCTAATCATTTTCTTAAGAAACACACAAAGTTCGAATAAGACACTTATTATGAGACGAAGGGAGTATTAAGGTAAATATGTGTGTACCTTGACTTGATTTCTTACTTCTCTTTTTCTTGTAAGGTCCTAGGGTTTTGGGAACCTAGAATCTCTTGCTCATAATAGCCGTCTGAAAAAAGACAATTGCTTGAATATTATTCGATTTATGATCAGATTGTTCTCATCCAATCATTTCTCTTGATCACATATATTCTCATATGGCAGGTCCATGTTTCTCCATGAGGTCTTAGAACCCTCCTTTGAACCAGAGCAAAAAAGGATTCATTTTTGCTTTAACGTCATCAACTTGATGTCTCAATGATCAACACCATAATTCTCTTTACTCTTGATTAGACGGTCTATTGGCTTCTCAAAAACTTTTAGCCTTAAAAAAATATATATTTGGATCGGGCCATGATTGTTTCTCGCTCTTGTGCCCAAGCTGAAACATATTTTTTATCATGAATCAAACATCGATAAAATTGTGTTGATCTAATTACTTTCTTTTTCCTTAAGAGAAAATAGATGATGCACCGACAATGTAAATTAATTATTAAAAAATAACAAAGAAAAAAAATTGGAATGAACCTTACGTGAATCGAACACGCAACGTTCTGATCTGGAGTCAGACACACTACCATTGCGCCACAGATCCATTTGTTAATATTTGCACTTTGTATATGTCTCAAAATAAATGTCTCTTTAGAATACCAATACAATATTTATTCTTTTTTCGATGATATACCCTTATTTATTAACTTTCACTCTTTTCAACTACTCCACTTATTAATAAATAACAGTATTTTAGTAAATAATATTACTTTATCGTTAAAATAAACACATCTAATCATTTTCTTAAGAAACACACAAAGTTCGAATAAGACACTTATTATGAGACGGAGGGAGTATTAAGGTAAAAGTGTGTGTACCTTGACTTGATGTCTTACTTCTCTTTTTCTTGTAAGGTCCTAGGGTTTTGGGAACCTAGAACCTCTTGCTCATAATAGCCGTCTGAAAAAGGACAATTGCTTGAATATTATTCGATTTATGATCAGATTGTTCTCATCCAATCATCTCTCTTGATCATATATATTCTCATATGGCAGGTCCATGTTTCTCCATGAGGTCTTAGAACCCTCCTTTGAACCAGAGCTAAAAAGGATTCATTTTTGCTTTAACGTCATCAACTTGATGTCTCAATGATCAACACCATAATTCTCTTTACTCTTGATTAGACGGTCTATTGGCTTCTCAAAAACTTTTAGCCTTAAAAAATATATATTTGGATCGGGCCATGATTGTTTCTCGCTCTTGTGCCCAAGCTGAAACATATTTTTTATCATGAATCAAACATCGATAAAATTGTGTTGATCTAATTACTTTCTTTTTCCTTAAGAGAAAATAGATGATGCACCGACAATGTAAATTAATTATTAAAAAATAACAAAGAAAAAGAATTGGAATGAACCTAATGTGAATCGAACACGCAACCTTCTGATCTGGAGTCAGACGCGCTACCATTGCGCCATAGATCCATTTGATAACATTTGCACTTTGTATATGTCTCAAAATAAATGTCTCTTTAGAATACCAATACAATATTTATTCTTTTTTCGATTGATATACCCTTATTTATTAACTTTCACTCTTTTCAACTACTCCACTTATTAATAAATAACAGTATTTTAGTAAATAATATTACTTTATCGTTAAAATAAACACATCTAATCATTTTCTTAAGAAACACACAAAGTTCGAATAAGACACTTATTATGAGACGAAGGTAGTATTAAGGTAAAAGTGTGTGTACCTTGACTTGATTTCTTACTTCTCTTTTTCTTGTAAGGTCCTAGGGTTTTGGGAACCTAGAACCTCTTGCTCATAATAGCCGTCTGAAAAAAGACAATTGCTTGAATATTATTCGATTTATGATCAGATTGTTCTCATCCAATCATTTCTCTTGATCATATATATTCTCATATGGCAGGTCCATGTTTCTCCATGAGGTCTTAGAACCCTCCTTTGAACCAGAGCTAAAAAGGATTCATTTTTGCTTTAACGTCATCAACTTGATGTCTCAATGATCAACACCATAATTCTCTTTACTCTTGATTAGACGGTCTATTGGCTTCTCAAAAACTTTTAGCCTTAAAAAAATATATATTTGGATCGGGCCATGATTGTTTCTCGCTCTTGTGCCCAAGCTGAAACATATTTTTTATCATGAATCAAACATCGATAAAATTGTGTTGATCTAATTACTTTCTTTTTCCTTAAGAGAATATAGATGATGCACCGACAATGTAAATTAATTATTAAAAAATAACAAAGAACAAAGAATTGGAATGAACCTAACGTGAATCAAACACGCAACCTTCTGATCTGGAGTCAGACGCGCTACCATTGCGCCACAGATCCATTTGATAACATTTGCACTTTGTATATGTCTCAAAATAAATGTCTCTTTAGAATACCAATACAATATTTATTCTTTTTTCGATTGATATACCCTTATTTATTAACTTTCACTCTTTTCAACTACTCCACTTATTAATAAATAACAGTATTTTAGTAAATAATATTACTTTATCGTTAAAATAAACACATCTAATCATTTTCTTAAGAAACACACAAAGTTCGAATAAGACACTTATTATGAGACGAAGGGAGTATTAAGGTAAAAGTGTGTGTACCTTGACTTGATGTCTTACTTCTCTTTTTCTAGTAAGGTCCTAGGGTTTTGGGAACCTAGAACCTCTTGCTCATAATAGCCGTCTGAAAAAGGACAATTGCTTGAATATTATTCGATTTATGATCAGATTGTTCTCATCCAATCATCTCTCTTGATCATATATATTCTCATATGGTAGGTCCATGTTTCTCCATGAGGTCTTAGAACCCTCCTTTGAACCAGAGCTAAAAAGGATTCATCTTTGGTTTAACGTCATCAACTTGATGTCTCAATGATCAACACCATAATTCTCTTTACTCTTGATTAGACGGTCTATTGGCTTCTCAAAAACTTTTAGCCTTAAAAATATATATATTTGGATCGGGCCATGATTGTTTCTCGCTCTTGTGCCCAAGCTGAAACATATTTTTTATCATGAATCAAACATCGATAAAATTGTGTTGATCTAATTACTTTCTTTTTTCTTAAGAGAAAATAGATGATGCACCAATAATGTAAATTAATTATTAAAAAATAACAAAGAAAATTTTTTGGAATGAACCTAACTTGAATCGAACACGCAACCTTCTGATCTGGAGTCAGACGCGCTACCATTGCGCCACAGATCCATTTGATAACATTTGCACTTTGTATATGTCTCAAAATAAATGTCTCTTTAGAATACCAATACAATATTTATTCTTTTTTCGATTGATATACCCTTATTTATTAACTTTCACTCATTTCAACTACTCCACTTATTAATAAATAAGGGTATTTTAGTAAATAATATTACTTTATCGTTAAAATAAACACATCTAATCATTTTCTTAAGAACAACACAAAGTTCAAATAAGACACTTATTATGAGACGAAGGGAGTATTAAGGTATAAGTGTGTGTACCTTGACTTGATGTCTTACTTCTCTTTTTCTTGTAAGGTCCTAGGGTTTTGGGAACCTAGAACCTCTTGCTCATAATAGCCGTCTGAAAAAGGACAATTGCTTGAATATTATTCGATTTATGATCAGATTGTTCTCATCCAATCATTTCTCTTGATCATATATATTCTCATATGGCAGGTCCATGTTTCTCCATGAGGTCTTAGAACCCTCCTTTGAACCATAGCTAAAAAGGATTCATCTTTGGTTTATCATCATCAACTTTATGTCTCAATGATCAATACCATAATTCTCTTTACTCTTGATTAGACGGTATATTGGCTTTTCAAAAAATTTTAGCCTTAAAAATATATATATATTTGGATCGAAGCATGATTGTTTCTCAGTCTTGTGCCAAAGCTGAAACATATTTTTATCATGAATCAAACATTGATAAAATTGTGTTGATCTAATTATTTTCTTTTTCCTTAATAAAAAATAGATGATGCACCGATAATATAAATTAATTATTAAAAAATAAGAAAGAAAAAAAATTGGAATGAACTTGATGTGAATCAAACACGCAACCTTCTAATCTGGAGTCAAACGCGCTACCATTGCGCCACAGATCCATTTGATAATATTGTGAGAAAGCCACATAATAAAAATTCTGTTACATTTATAGAGGGGGAGAGTTAATATTACCGTAATCGTAATGCAAGATTGATGAATTCTACATTTCTACCATGCAAGCGTAACATTTATCATATACCGTACAAAAACTTTTAACCTTTCAGGTGTTTAAAATATAAAACTTAGGTTTGGTTTGTATGTCCGTAAATCTTAGTTTTATTAATAAGGTAAAATATGTTTTTCCCCTTAACTATACCTTTGGATTTAAATTGGTCTCTTAATTATTTTTCGTGTCAGATTATTCTCTTAACTTTTAGAACACGTCATGTTGGTTTTTTTGTCTAATTAGCGACGAATTTAGTTATCGTTTTTTGAATTTTTTTCATTGTTAATTACACAAAAAAGACCAACATTATTTTAAGAGTTAATGGAACCAATCTGACACCAAAAATAATTAAGTGATCAATCTAAACCTAGTATACTTAAGGGACGAAAAATGACATTTTATTAGTTAATAAGTATAAAATTGTTAGATTGAAGAACATTATTTGGCTTTGAAATTTGAAATGAATACACAACTTCACAATTGAGTGTGTGAGGATTTTCATTTTGTTTGCGTGCCAAAAGTAATAATAATCTCTTTTTCTTTTCTTTTCATGTCATGAATAATACAAATTTGACAAGTCAGAGTGATCTTCTAAAAAAAATTGATCTTCCTTAAAGAAAATGTCAACTCAATATGAATATATCCCCATCTTTTGTGATTTCAAGCAATCCACAAATTCTAGAAGAGAATTGTTATCGACACGTGTTTTAGTCATTATATTTCTTACATATTCAACCCATTCCTTTAATCAATCATCCTTTAGAACATGCTTAGATTCATTCCCCATGTGTTTATGCTTCTCATTAGATACCACTTTCTCTTAATCCACTTTAACAAGTTTACTAGACGACAAACTAGGATCAATTTTATGGCACTGCAAACAAAAAATGGAAAATTTTCATAATCAAGCTTAAGAAGAAAAGCATAACCTTCTCTATTGACCCATAATTTATGTCTGATTTTAGAAAATAAATCAATAAAACTCATGCAAAATGTCATAAAAATCTCTCCAGAGAGCATTTACTTGTTGCGACATCTAAACACATTGGCCTTCCGAGATAGCTAGCAATTGCAAAGATAGTATTAAGGCTCTAATATTCTTGAGGCAATTCTAGAAAACGAAGCCAACTTTGAATAATTGTCTGTTTTTTATTAGCCAGATTAAAATCGGGAGTCCAAGTAAATTTTTTGAGAAAACCAAGCTTTAGGCTCCAGGAAAGCACCATACGTACACACTGAAACATCCTCAGATGAAGAGAAAATAAATTTATAGGAACCTCTTACTAAAAAAAATTCCCCATTTACTTAAATGCTTACTAAGTATTCAACTTATCATATAAGTCTTGAAGTTTTAGGGGAAGATCTTCTTTAGATAGAATCAACCTTCAATGAATAATGTTTTTGCAAGATTAAAGACTAACCTTGTACTCGTCCTTAGGAATTTTGATAGCGAAATCATCTCTTTTTAAACTATACCTTGAGAATTGGAAATGAAGGGCAAAATATTTTGAGCTTGTACCCTTAACTTTAGGATCCACGAATTCGGCTACAACACCTGTAGATTTATCTAATTCAGACACCTTATTTTCAATTAAAATCTCAGCACTTGTTAAATTGAAATCTCCAAGCAGAGGAACAGATAAAGTGATGGTAAATTAACACACAATAATAGACCAATATGCAGTGGATATAAAACTCACCAAACTTATAAGAACCTATGAGGATAAAAAACAAATATATGGCAACAAATAGAACAAATAAAGGCACTATAGAACATCAATATTTTAACATGGAAAACCCTCAATGTGAGAGTCAAAACCCACTGGTCATCCAGACCAAATAAATAGCTTCACTATAATCAAATAAGGGTTCAAGAGAGTCTCGAGGTGATTCACAAACTAGTTTTTAATATAACAAAATCACGAAGCAAGCTAGCTTACAAATAAGAAACAAGAAGTTGAAAAATACCCAAATTTGTAGTTTCGGTTTGAAGCCAATATCTCTCAGACTAGACTTTGTTTTGAAGCTCCAAACAGTCAATGGTTAGACATGGGTGTTGTGAATTTGTCCTCAAAAATTGAGCTTGATCCAACGATTAACAAATTCAGAATTGCCCATTTACTGAGATTGGTTAGAAAAAATGGGAATAGAGTCCTCTCCTTTTTTCTCTCTTTTCTAATTTTTATACCTCCTTCTCTCTCTCTCTCTCTCTCTCTCTCTCTCTCTCTCAACCCTAAGTTGACTTTCTCTAAAAATACCTAAATCTATAGATTTGCTTTTAAGCCAATATCTCTCAGTCCAGACTTTGTTTTGAAGCTCCAAACAGTCAATGGTTAAACACGGGTGTTGCGAATTCTTCCTCTTAAATTGAGCTTGATCCAACGATTAACAAATTCATAATTGCCCATTTACTGAGATTGGTTGCAAAAAATGGGAATAAGTTTCTCTTATCTTTTCTCTCTTTTGAAGCTAATTTTTGTGCCTTATTTCTCTCTCTCTCTCTCTCTCTCTCTCTCTCTCTCTCTCTCTCTCTCTCTCTCTCTCTCTCTCTCTCTCTTTCTCTCTCTTAATCCTAAATTGACTCTCCCCACTTAAACAAGTGAGACACAAATCGATTAACATATTTGAGATTTTCCCACATAAAAAGGGAGCCCAAATACAACAAATCTCCCCTTAACAACTATGTGGAGGAAATTTACAAACCGACGATATCACAACAAGCTTTATATTTTCCTCTTAGTAACACTTTAGTCATCATATCAGAATAGTTATCATATGTATGGACTTTAGCTAACTCCGACAACTTAGTATCCAAAACACCGTGCATCCGATGATATCTCACATCAATGTGTTTGGATCTATTATGAGAAGTGGGATTCTTACCAAGATAAATAGTGATTTTACTATCAACAAATAACATATATTTATCTTGAACAAACCCAAGCTCCTGCAAGAATTTCTCCAACTATAATAACCCGTTGCATGCTTCAGTAATGGGTTATGGCATTGGTCACATGAATTTTAATGACATTAGTAATATAAAAAGGAAAGACATGGTTTTAGACCTACCAAAAATCCATATTCTAAAATAAGTATGTGAAGAATGTGTTCAAACAAAGAAACATAATAATAGCTTCAACAAGGTTGCAAGAAGCAAGTCGAAAACCACTATCGAGATAATCTACTCAGACGTGTGTGGTCCTCTCCAGGTAGATTCACTTGGAGGTAACAAGTACTTTATTACATTTATTGACGATTACAGTAGAAAGTTGTGGACCTGCTTAATTAAGAAGAAAAGTGATGTTCGATGTTTTCACCAAGTTTAAAGCAATGGTGGAATGACAGAGTGGTCACAAGATTAAGGTTTTGAGGACAAATGGGAGTGGATACTAAGTGTCAAAATATTTCGACACATTATGTACAAAAGAAGGAATTGTGCATGAGGTGGTGCCACCATATACTCATATACAAAATGATACCGTTGAAATAAAGAACAAAACCATTAGAAGGAAAGAATCTCCCAAATGAGCTATGTGGTGAGGTTGTGTCGATTGCAACTTACATATTAAACAAATGTCCGAAAAAGAGGCTTGAAGGTATCACACTAGAAGAATGTTGGTCTGTTGTCAAACCTAGTTTAAGCCAATTGAATGTGCTTAGATCCATAGCACATAGGCATGTTCCAGATCATCCGAGAAGAAAGTTGGATGATAAGTCGAATCAAATGATCCTGCTGGGATATCACTCGAATGGTGGATACAAACTGTTCGACCCAGTGAACAAGTAAGTTATAATCAGCAAAGATGTGATCGTAGATGAACTTATGTTATGGGATTGTAATGAGAAAATCAAGAAGGATTTAGGTGAGAATCCTGTGTGATGAACTAGCTAGTGAAGCTATTAGAGAAGTTCGACAAGAAGTTATCGAAGGTCAAGCTAGAACAAGTGATGACACTCTATCATTGCATGTTTTTGATCGAAGAAACGAATCAAAACAAGTCAAAGAGGAGATAAAGTGAAGGATAAAGATCAAAGGAAGATACAAAAATGACCAAGTATGAAGACATAAAGACTTAGTGAAAATCAGGTGGAAAAAGGAACAAAAAAACATGCAGTTATTAGAATAATCACGTGCAACATCGCGCGCATGATAGTAACATATTATCAACATCGCGCTCGTGGTGCAAGCTACCACGCTTGCGATAGGTCATTTTTTAGGCCCATTCTGACGCGTTCTGGACTGATATAAAAAGGAGTTTTTGGCTTCTTTTCAAGGGTCCTATGTTGGGAGACTGAAAGTGACGATAAGGAGCACTAAGAGGGCAATTTTGAGAGCATTGGAAGCCATTGGAGGTCAGTTCTTCAAGAATTTTTAGATGCAACCTTCATATCATTCCTTGGTATTTGATTGTATCATTATGAGTAGCTAAACATATCTAAGTTAGGTTTTGTTTGATGAACTTATTTTGAACTTGTTGGGACATATGTTTAATTTGTCATTACATGAATAATTGAAGTTATATTTCTATTCAATTGCCTCTTTTTCTTAATGCATTTTATGTGAGATACTCTTTTAATCTGATCTTGGGCACATATGGAATACTGATCATTAGTCTATGTGTTTGAACTAGGACAATTGTTGCACTTACGGTGGTTGAATAGGGATAGGAGACCCAAAGTAGTGGAATTTGAATTAACATTCTATTCCATCGCCTAATTTCACTTACGTTGGTTGAATATGGATAGAAGACCCCGAGTGAAAATTAATGAGTTATACACCAAGGGATTTGGTATGGTGGTTGTGTTGATTTATCGTTGAAATATAATGACTTTCTTATTCATATAATGCATTAGACATCAACAGAGAAGAAATAAGGGATTCTAAACAAAACCTGACTGCTATCATCTTATTTTTTGGCATTCAAACTAAAAACCCCCAATTTTTTGCCATTCAAACTAAAAACCCCCAATTTTTAATTTTTATACGTGCACAACTATTGTATTGTTAAATAGCAGTCCCCGTGGAATCAATATCTTTTTATTACTGAGACATTACTAATACACTTGTCGAAAAGTCATCAACAAGTAGACCTCAAAGAACCAGAAATGTGCCTTCAAGACTGCAGGAATTGTAATCACATCAGATGATGTGGTCAATAATGAAGGTGAGTTTGTACACTATGCTTCTATGCAGATACTGAGCCAGTCGATGCAACTGAAGATGAATGAAAGCTATGATGGATGAGATAAAATCCACTGAAGACAATGATACATGAACACTAGTCAAATTGCCAAAAGGGAAGAAGGAAATTTATGTGAAGTGGGTATACAAAGTCAAGCTGAATCCAAAAGGTGAAGTAACTCGACACAAGGTAATACTTGTAGTAAATGGGTTTCTTCAAAAAGAAGGAATTGACTACGATGAAGTCTTTACACCAATAGCTAGAATTGAAGCAATTAGGTTGGTTGTTGGTCTAACCAACATGCATAATTGGTATATGTGTCAGATGGACGTGAAATGTGCATTCTTGAATGATCCTCTAGACGTAGAGGTGTATGTAACACAACCTGTTGGGTTTGTGAAATTGGACCAAGAAAGGAAAGTATACAGGCTGCATAAAGCCCTGTATGGACTGAAACAAGCTCCAAGAGCTTGGATCAAGAAAATAGACGGCTTTCTAAGAGAAAAGGAGTTTGAGAAGTGCACGACATAGCATGATGTGTATTTCAGAAGAAACAAGAGTGAGCTACTTATATTGTGTCTCTATGTCGATAACATGTTGATAATAGGCAATTGCAAGAAGGAGATCGAATATTTCAAACATGACTTAAGTAACGAGTTTGAAATTCCAGGCTTGGGAAATCTTCCATACTTCTTTGGTATTGAATTCTACAAGAGTAGTAGAAGCTTGATGATGCAGCAAAGAAGATATGCAGGTGAAATACTCAAGAGATTTAAGATGCAAGATTGCAACCCAACTTCAACTCCAGCTGAGCCCAAATTGCAACTGATAAAAGACTCGACTAAAGATGATGTCGATCCATCGTAGTACAGAAGACTCATTGGATCACTTTCATACCTCTGTCACACAAGGACATATTTAGCCTATTGTGTAAGTATGGTCAGCATATTCATGCAGAAGTCGAAGGTATCCCATCTTGCAGCCACCAAAAGGATACTAAGGTATCTCAAAGGAACACTCGACTATGGCATTTGTTTCCTTCAATCAAAGAAGGAAAATAACGCAAACTTGTGGATACACTGATTCTAGTTGGTATGGTGATGGTGAAGATAGAAAATCGACAACAGAATATGTATTCATGTTAGGTGGCGTGCCAGTCACGTGGAGTTCGAGAAAGGAACCTGTGGCAGCTTTATCATCATGTGAGCATAATACATAGAAGCTTCGCTATGTGCATGCCAATCGACATGGATGATGATTCTAGTCAAAGAAATTACATGAAATAATCATGGAGCAATGAACATGAAGATCAACAGCATGTCGGCTATCAATCTGACAAAAAATTCGATAGCACACGGAAGAAGCAAACATATCGAAATGAGGTTCAATTACCTGAGAGAGCAGGTAGCGAATGGAATGTTGAGATTGAAGCATTGCAGATCAGAGAATCATATTGCATATATAATGACGAAGACTATTGTAGATGGAATTGTTCAAGAGATTGAGAATAATGATGAATGTAGATAGCTTAGACACAATGAATTAAGTTATGTGTTAAATTTGTAATTCCTTGTGTCAAGCCTTATATTATTCGACGGATGTCGAAGGGTGTTTTATTTTGTGTCGAAATAGTATGCAAAGATGTAGTTTGTATCGAATAAAGTCTGTATTAACTGTATTTGACAGAAAGTCAAATACAACTTGTCGAATCATGTAGTCAAAGGTGTAGCTGTCGAAGGAGTCAACCTCGAAAGAGTCAAAGAAGACTGGCTTAGCTTAGTATTAGTTGAGTTAGTTAATTTGTGATTACTTGGAGTGCAAGTAATCTGATCTATAAATAGAGATGAACTATATTTCATTTGTAACACGTTTTGTAGAAAAAATGTGTAGTTTTAAAAATCACAGTTGTGATTAACGCGCATTGTAACAAACACTTAGAGTGAAGTTTGCACAACAATACAATCTTCTTCCTCCAAAATTTCTCTTTTCTCTCATTTTCAATTGTCTTGTTTTCTTCTTTCAATTCTATGTATAATGTTGAATCATCTTGTAATCGTGGAGTGGTTGTTTCACATGAGTAAAGAATGAAGAACACGAGGTGTGATCAATCAAAAATATTTATTCTTGATTATCAAGATTAATTCGATTAACTTCAAGATTTAAGTTTTCTCAACAAATAAAAATTATCCACCATAAAACATAACAACAATGACCGGAATATGAATATTCAAAAGATTTAGAAGATCTAAGATTATCTTCATCTATTCCACTAACACATAGCTTTGCATCTCCCAACTTAAAAAACATGTGAAAAAAATTCAGAAAAACCCTCACCATTGAAAATGGTTCAACAAACCTTGAGAAAAATCCTCACCATTGAAAATGGTTCAACAAACCAAAATCTGCAACAACAAAAAAACCAGAACATCGAAAATATAGAAAAAAATAGATGAAAACATTTAGAAAATCAGCAACTTTGCTGCTATGAATTCATTATGATACACAATTTAGGAAATTAGTTAAATGCTATCAATTTGCACACAACACATAATTCACAATCTGCATTCTTATTTATGTTAGAGCGATGACTTTAACTCCTCCACAGTCTCAAAACTTACATGACTTGTTGGAGAATTCACAAACTAAATATAAAATGGAACACACATATTTATCATATAATATACCAACTCAATTGTAGTCGACATACACAACACAACAACAGACAATAACATGATACAAGCATATCATATATCATTTTATTTCACTACATGTCTCAATGTTATAACTCATATGTCATTCCAACTTTGAGAAGTCTCTTATGTGGGATTGCAATGGATTGTTCTCCCTGTCTAAAGTTCTTCCTCAAGAAGCTATAAGCATAGTTCACAACAACCTTATTCAAAATAGAAGAACTTGGATTTGCCACAACCTCAGCTTCGCCTATCATATACACCACACCTCTTTCCATGGCTTTGTCTATGAACTTAATCTCCTCTTCAGGTCCTTGGATCATAGGTGCATAGAAATTTGATGATTTTGTCACACTTCCAGGTAATGACCTAATTGAATCTGATGAAACATGAGACACACCAACACTTGGGATGATTCTACTAGAAGAATGAGTAGATTTTGGTTTCACATCTTCCATTTGTTCATTCTCATTAGTAGAAATAGGCACTACTAATCCTTCACTTGTTGCTGCTGCTGCTGCTACATTAGTAGTTCCTTCATTAGCCTCAAGCATGAAATTCTCTTGTTGAATGAAATCCTTGAGATTTTGTATTAATTGTGACTCGAACGCCACAGGCTCCTCAAGGACATCGTTGTAACCGCGCCTCACGACACATCGGAAAATTCTATACTCTCTCGGCTCCACGTGCCGAAACAAAAACCTCTCTTCCGACGCAACTCTGCTAACCGGAACAGTCTTGATAGAAACAAACACAACGACGGAATGAATCGACGGAACACTCGCTACGAAATGCGGAAATATCGGAGGAATTCCTTGTACGAGCTCGGAATAAAGAAGTCCGATTCCAGGAACTCTATGCACATCTGCATTATTAGCCAATTCTTTCAAATACTCAGTAGAAACTTTGTTTTTAAGCTCAAACATGTATCTTTCTTTGTGTACATAATGCCAAATTCCCATAATGATGGTCAAGAAAAAAGCTAGCACAATTGGAAAATATCCTCCTCCTGTGAACTTGGTTAGTTGAGAAGTGAAATAAAGAATCTCAGTAAAACCAAATACACAAAAGAAAAGGATAACCATCCATAAACTCTTCTTCCATATAACAAGCATGATAAGCGAAACCAACGTTGTTGTAATCATCATATCACCGATAACCGCAATACCATATGCATGACTAATCTTATCTGTAGTTTTGAAGGCAACACAAACCACAATACATCCAAGCATGAACATGTAGTTGATCTCTGGAATATAAACTTGACCTTCATGCTTTGTTGAAGTATGAACAACCCTAACCCTAGGGAAACAACCTAGACTTAGGGCTTGTGATATAATGGAGAATGCTCCTGAAATCATAGCTTGGCTAGCAATAATGGCAGCACCAATGGCCACAACAAATGTAGGCCAATACAAAGGGTCTGCAAATTATTCACATGAATCAATAAAACGGAAAATCGATTAATAATCGAGATTAATTAAAACGAATCAAATTAATTACCTGGTATACTGTCATAGAAAGTGTTGGAGACTTTGTCAGGGAACTCTCTTAGATATGCTGCTTGTCCAACATATGCTAACAATATTGCAGGACATGTAACAAAAGAGAAACTAATCTGCATACATATATTATATTTTATTATAATGTATGATCTTGATAAAATACAAGTATACTAGTATAATAAATGTATTATTTTATTTACTTACTTGAATTGCTCTAACATTAAAGTGACCCAAATCAGCAAACATGGCCTCAGATCCTATGATTATATTGTAATATATATCTTAGTTAGAATTAAAACAAGATTAATTAATTAATTAGTTAATTAATAAATAAATAATAATCACCTGTTATACATAAGAAGACTCCACCTAATGATATCCAACCTTCTTTACCATTTCTTTTGAAATAATCAACTATATATTTAGGATTAAAAGCTTTTAATACTCCAAGGTCATATTTGAATAAATTAAAGAGACCAATTCCACCAATGAATAAAAACCATATTAAAATAATGGGAGCAAATAAAGCTCCCACTTTATCAGTACCAAACCGTTGCATAGAAAATAACACCACCAAAATTGCTACGGTAATTCCCACAACAGCATCTGAAAAAATAAAATAAAAAAATGACAAAGTTAAAAATCACATATTATCATTAGCAAATAATAAAGGATTAATTAAATAAAATACTTACTTTGACCTAGTGATGAACTGATTCCACTGACAGCAGAAAGTACTGAAATGGAAGGAGTGAGAATGCCATCTCCTATAACCATGGAAGTTCCCATGATAGCTAGAAGTAAGAGAAGAATTCTAGCAACATGGCTTTGCTCAATCATTTTCTTTATTTTATTGGCTCTTTTTTGCTTGTAAGATGGAATTTCAAGTTTGTAATTAGAAAGTTCCATGTCTTCTGGTTGTTGATTGGGTGCCAAACTCACTTTTATATGCCTACAAATCAATGAGTACAGTGCAAAAGCTCCACCTATATTCATATCCATTGAATTTTAATTATTACAATTTCATATCAAAATTTTAAATAAAAATTAATATTTTGTTTGAATTTAAAAAAAAAAATATTGTAGGCTTCAACACGTGATTCCAATCCTTGGGAAGGTTATTACTTGTTTCTTTTAATGTTGGTGCATTAATCTAAGGAGTAATAATCAAATCAAGTTTGGATCTCTCTTATTTCACTTTGAATTGTAAACAATTATTACTAATATTATCTGAATATTAAACTCATTATAAGTCTTTTATTAATCATAAAGACGAGTATTTTCTTTCTCAAATTGGAATATTCGACATCACTGTCAGAGATTCCGTATAGTAAGAAATTAATATTACTCCATAATGTGTGAATACGACCCATCATTTTAGTTTAAATGGTAAAAAAATGGAGAGGTTCTATCTTTAGAGGGTTTTTAGGCTCATATGAGAGGAACTATTCACCTATCGTTTTTATCAAAAAAAACTTCCAAATATAACCTGCACCCCCTTTTAATAAAATAATACACCTCTTTCATTTTTATTTATTTATTTTGATAAGAATTTACTTATAGCCAAACCTACTATTTTACTAAAAACAGTGGAATTTCTTCTTTAGACTTTTTTTAGGTCTATATTGGGGACTGTTTATCTATCGTACATATGTATTAATTGTTAGAATATTTTTGATATTTTCTTATAAATTAAAGTTATTTTTTAGTTTGCAAATATGATTCATTAAAAATAATATTTAAATAATACTACTATGTACCAATTTATAAATAAAAAAATTGTGATTGGTCGTTTTTATCTACGAATTTTTCTCTCTCAAGAGGCTTAATTAGTATATTTGTTTTTTAAAAATAAATAAATAAACAAACATAACATATAATTAGAGATATATATTTTCAATATTAATTTCTAAAGAAATCTAATATTTTATAATAGGTAAAAAAAATAAAAATAAAGAGTTAGATATAAAATTTGACATACCGTTGCCATTATCATTAGCCCATAAAACAATGAAAACATATTTGATCATGGGAATAAGAACAATGGTGTAGATGATGAGAGACAAAACTCCAAGAATATCATCCCTGTTTTTTATTCCATCTGTGAAAGTACTTGCATACACATAAAGTGGTGATGTACCAATATCACCATACACAATCCCTATACTCTGAAATGCCAAACTCAACGTCACGCTCCAACCCATCTACATCACAAAATCAGATTCAAATTTTGTTGATATAACAAAAAAAACTCCACTAAAATTATCGAAATAAAAACCGTACCTTGGAATGGTCATGATTTGCATTCATAGAAACTCTTCCCGCTTCTAAATTGAGAGAATCTACACGACGGAGTTTTGCCCATGACACCTTACGATCTTTCAGCTTCTTCTCTGGAATGATGTCCTTTGTTATTGTATCTGTTTCTTCCTCCATGTTTACTTCATTTGTTTCACCTCTAGACATTTTAATGGCTTAATGTTTGTGATGGAGGTGTTGAAGTTCTACTTCTGCATTGGTTTATATAGTCACAAGTTTGGTAGATCTCAATGTCTTACATTAATGAAATAAATATTATTTTAATTATTGAATTTTCTTACAAGTAAACAAATTAAATTTTAATTAAAGTTATTCTTCTTACCAATAATTGGACTATTTTAATTACAATTTCCTTCACCTACTCAAAGTCCAAAGTTGACTATATAAGGTTTACATGTCTGTTAAATTTTTATATATTATCGGTTATCAATTATATAGTTGAAACCTGAAAGTGTAATACTAAATTACTAATGGCTCAATTATTTTTGGTTTTCTGCGTCACTAATGTAGAATTTAATGTGTGTTTTAATATTGAAGGGTTGGCACGTATGCTAAATGACCAAAGCATTGACAAAAGGGAATGGGAGAGAGACATTAGAGTAGAAAAAGATGAAAAGTAGTGTAGATAGGGAGGGAAGGATCTAGGAATTTATGGAATGGAGGCTGAAAATTGTAATAGGAAATATCAAAATACAATTTATTTTTTTTATATTTTTTTATAAGCAATATCTCTTTATTAACGCGAATACAAGATATTCAACTCTAATATAAAAGGAGGTGGATAGACTAAACTACCTCAAGATCCCTAAAGGATTAGACATTCAAACAACTTTAAATTACCCTTCATTCTAACATTAAATCAATTTTAAGTCATTCTAACATTAAATCAATTTTAAGCTAAATATTTCGCAACTAGTACAATCTCATGACTGCCTTTTCCACCGTTAAAAAGATTATCATTTCTTATTAACCAAAGAGCATTTACAATAATGAGGATTCTATATTTTCTCTTCGCCCTCCCCCGCAATGCAGAGTCAAACAACAGGTGATTAAAAATATCAAGGGAAGAATTAAATCTACACACCTTTACCCAATAAAAAATATATAACCACCTCAACAACCACATTATAGTTAATAAACAACTGACGATGAAACTCTTCAGGACTAAGACATAACGAACAGACAAGACTATGAACACCTGATATAACTCCTTTCTTTGCAAACTCATCTCTTGTTTGAAGCCTATATAGGAGCAACCTCCACACAAACATATGTATGTTACTAGGAACATTAAAGTTCTAAACACACTTCAATGACAACTTAAAATCGATACTCAGTTGGAAATTCAGGCAAATAAAAGAGTTCGGTCTGGAAAACACATATTTAATCGAGAATCCACTTGAGTCACACCACCACATAAACTGGTCCACCATTGCTGAAATATGGGAAATATGATGCAGAATGATGAGGAGATTATCACGTTCAGAGTTTATCGAATTCGATAAAAGTTCCTTGTTTGAACACGCACACCAGACTCAATTGTCATATAGCAAAGACCAGTTTCACCAATTCTCATTCTTGGTCTCTGCAAGCAATCGAACAACATAGAAAATATTATACAAAGAGTTGCACCAATCCAACAGTCCCTCCAAAATTTTATGTCGATTTCGTTCACTACCTTACACAAAATGCTCATGTTGAACCAATTGTTTTCTACACCCCAAGTTTCCAGCAAAATCGTTAAATACCTCCACCATAATGATGATTTAGAATTGTTGATGAAAGAAGATGTATCACAAATCGAAGCCTTAATATCACCATATTTTATGGAAAACACTTTATGCCATGATAAATCTTCGTCTGATAAAATCCTCCAACCCCATTTACTCAATAACACCCTATTGAACAAATCACAATGTTTTACATCGAGCCTCCTTTCAGCTTTTGAGGTACAAATTGTAGACCACGCCACCCAATTGATCCTCATATGATTGTCTTCTCCATTCCACTTGAACGCACGATGGATCTTGATGAACTATTGAATGACCACTTTTGGTGCTTTGTAGATAGAGAATGAGAAAAGAGGAATTGTATTCATCACCGAGTTAAGCAATGTCACTCTTCCATTGAGAGAGAGGCAACTTTTCGTTTCCAAGAGGACAAAATATTCCTAAACTTAGATAGAACCAAAATCCATGAGGAATGCCTTCTAGGGTTGCGCCCAATCAGAATACCATGGGAATTAAAAGGTGTCATACGGTGAACTGGACTTTATTGGATTTGTAATCGCAATGTCGCGGTTAGCAAGAGTCGCCACCGACTTTTCTTTTATCCCATAAGGAAAGGCGGAAAAGAACAGGAAAGACCTAAATTTTAAATTCTTAGGTTCGGGAGGTACTTTATACAAAGGGAAGGTATTAGCACCCTTTGTATCCATGGTTATCCATGGGCTCTTAATTGCTCAATCATTTATGTTTTCTAGTTTGAAAAAAGGTGGTTGAGAAATGTGTGAAAAATGTTTTGAAAATGAGAATTTAACTTTGTAATGATTCTTGCATGAATGTATACAAAGTGGTTATCTCGTTTAGTTTTTCGAAAATAGTTTAGAAAAATATAACTCGGCAATGATCCTAGTACGGATGTATGCTAGGTGGTGATTTTCTAAAAGATGTTTGAAAGGTGTGAGGTGTGAAAAGCATTTTTGTTATGAATGAGCAATTAAGGTTATACCTGTCCGAGGTCTTTCCGGGCGTTTCCTATCCTTATGAGGGTAAAACTGTCCTTACTATTGAGAAGTAAGTAGTTTTCCCTTGGGATGTAGAAGGGTCATCGAAGGGTCATCGATTGGTCATCGATTGGTCATTGAAGGCAACAGTTGTGAGGATACCTTAGCATTCGAAGGGACTATCATCATTTAACCGTAGGCTACACCGAAGGGTCATCGAGGGACAAAATCGTATTTTTGAAGGCAACATCCGAGGGACTATGATGATTTTACCGAAGGGTCTTTGCTAAGGATATCCCCATATTCGCGGGACATGACCGTAATATTGTAATCGTGGGGTAATAGAGAGAGGTCCGATATCATTAATTTGAAGTCCACGTTTTAAGTCCATTAGGTAATTATGGTGAATTTCCACATCAAAACCAATTAAAACCAACACATTAAAATCAATCAATACATTAAAAATCGACACATTAAAATTAACTGGTAATCAATATGAATCTTCACATTAAAGTGAAGTAATTTGGAGTCCATCTCCACAAAAGTCTCTCACACGTAAGGGTACCTAGCCGGCCACTTCATTGGGGATATGGAAGCTTTTACATCATTCAACGCACGGGTTAGAGCATAAGGATAAAATATGATTTAATTAATACCATAAAATGCCATAAAATAACAGTTAGAGTTCAGGCCAAATGCAACAATAATGAAATACACATAAAATGGAACAGCAAAGGGACAAAGCAGCCACTGTCCCGTTCGCTGCTGCCTCGCCTAGCGAAGGCTCAGCGAAGGCTCGCTGCAGACTCGCCTAGCGATGAGCTAGCGAGCGACCACGGGTTTGGAATTTCAGAACAGCATGACTCCAGCATATTACATATCTTATCACATTCAATTACAGCAATAACAGGGTCCAATATTCATGATGTTCAGACACATTTAAGCTTGCATGCAAAGTATGAACTCGTATCCAAAAATTCAATATATCATGCGGTGTTATGCATTTAGAGCTTATGGAATGAAGACATAAAACGGTAATGATACACAAACCTGTTAGCAACCTAGGGATGATGCTGAATTGACGGATCCTTGCTGGTGTCGGGTTGCGTTGGGCAGTGGTAACTCCGGTGCGGATACGTGGCCGTCAAAGTTCCCGTGCTAGGGTTTCCGTCCGTCTTTCTCTGCTTTTCCGTGTTGGTTCTCCGTTTTTCGTCCGCCTCTGGGTTCTCTTTTTCGTGGCAGAAGAGCATGTATTTATAGTAGTGGCAATGGTGACCTAATGGGCTTGAAATGAGGTCCAAAATTTCCAATTTTCGCAAGCTTCGCTAGGCGAAGGAATTACTCGCCTAGCGAGCAAATTAGGTTTGGGCTTTTTCTGGACCTGACGCTTCGCTGGGCGAGTGGCATGCTGAGATACTCGCTAGGCGAAGGAGCTGCTCGCCTAGCGAGCAAGCTACTTTGGACCGCCTGTGGATTGGGCCTGTAGTGAGCTGGGCTTTTGTCCGTTTGGCATCAGTGCCTTGCGGAACAAGTCAGAGGGTCTTGGAAAATGCTTTGTAACACCAATGGGCAAATTTTGGGGTATGACAGCTGCCCCTGTTCAATATTCTCGAACCGAGAGAGTAGAATGGCACGCGCCGTTCGTGGTCTGGAGGTGAAAGATTATTGAACACTAGAATGCCCCGAAAATTTGCGCTTGTCTTTCGGTCTTGCCGGAGATGGGCTTAGAGATGCCATCCAAGAAACTTGCTGAGGAGATTTCCAGATTGCGTCGTACGTTAGACGATGTCTGAAGATATGGATGTCATACCGGGTCATACGCTAGACCGTATGGTGAGCCATCCATTATGCTGTCGACTTCGCTGGGGAGTCAGAGTATGCTATATGCTGCTGGGGATATGGGATCAGCATGGGTCGTATGTTAGACCGCGTCTGAATACCAAAGTGAGCTGTTCATTAGGCGGATGACTTTGCTGGGGATGAAAGATCAGAATGGATCGTATGCTAGATCGTATCTGAGTTGCAAAATGGGCCGTACGTTAGGCTGAATCTGCTGAAAAGGGAGTAGTCGTGTACCAGACCACCATTCAGAAATGTACCTGTCCGAAGGTATCACCTGAGTAAGGGAGTAGCCATATACCAGACTATCATTCAGGAATGTACCTGTCCGAAGGTAGCACCTGAGAAAGGGAGTAGCCATATACCAGACTACCATTCAGAAATGTACCTGTCCGAAGGTAGCATCTGAGAAAGGGAGTAGCCGTATACTAGACTACCATTCAGGAATGTACCTGTCCGAAGGTAGCACCTTAGAAAGGGAGTAGCCATATACTAGACTACCATTCAGGAATGCACCTGTCCGAAGGTAGCACCTGAGAAAGGGAGTAGCCGTATACTAGACTACCATTCAGGAATGTACCTGTCCGAAGGTAGCACCTGAGAAAGGGAGTAGCCATATACTAGACTACCATTCAGGAATGTACCTGTCCGAAGGTAGCACCTGAGAAAGGGAGTAGCCGTATACTAGACTACCATTCAGGAATGTACCTGTCCGAAGGTAGCACCTGAGAAAGGGAGTAGCCGTATACTAGACTACATTCAGGAATGTACCTGTCCGAAGGTAGCACCTGAGAAAGGGAGTAGCCGTATACTAGACTACCATTCAGGAATGTACCTGTCCGAAGGTAGCACCTGAGAAAGGGAGTAGCCGTATACTAGACTACCATTCAGGAATGTACCTGTCCGAAGGTAGCACCTGAGAAAGGGAGTAGCCGTATACTAGACTACATTCAGGAATGTACCTGTCCGAAGGTAGCACCTGAGAAAGGGAGTAGCCGTATACTAGACTACATTCAGGAATGTACCTGTCCGAAGGTAGCACCTGAGAAGATGAGTAGCCGTATACTAGACTACATTCAGGAATGTACCTGTCCGAAGGTAGCACCTGAGAAAGGGAGTAGCCGTATACTAGACTACATTCAGGAATGTACCTGTCCGAAGGTAGCACCTGAGAAAGGGAGTAGCCGTATACTAGACTACCATTCAGGAATGTACCTGTCCGAAGGTAGCACCTGAGAAGATGAAGGTTTAACTTGGTCGTACATTAAACCATACTTGAGTTGTTGAAGATCAGAATGGATCGTACGTTAGATCGTATCTGAGCTAGAGGTCCAAATGGGTCGTACGTTAGACCGTATTGGAGTTGCTGAGAGTCAGAATGGATCGTACGTTAGACCGTATCTGAGTTGAAAGAGTCATATGTTGGACTGAATCAGAATGAACCGTACGTTAGGCTGTATCTGATAATATTTGTTGCATTGGCGATAAATGTCCGGGAGTATATCTGGGAGGTGTAGTTGAATCCTGAATGTAATTGATACAGATGTCCGTCTGGATGGACCTTTGTGTTGATTGTATCAAGAGGATAATTAACCTGAAAAACAACATTAGCCTCATGCAATGTCATGATGCATGAGATGTTTTATACCTGCGAACCTGGTATGCATGTATATGCTTGTATATGAAATGATGTAAAGTGTATGATGCGGAATGAAATAAATGTGGGCGTTGTATGCAGGTATGTAGTATGAAATGATGTAATGAATGCACTAGGCGTCTGAAGCATTCTTCCAGGGGACACTACTGGGGAGATAGATCTCAGTCTGCTGGTCAGAGGCATTGGTGTTGATGGCCCTTCCTTAGCTGGGGATTTGGGTTCTGTCCAACGGGGCCCGGCTGGGGATAGAAGGGATGACCTTTCGGTAGGGCGATGCCGACCTCTTCTGGGGAATAATTGGCGTTGCCGGGGAATCGAATTAGTAACAGCCTCCTTGGAAAGCGTGGTTAGACCTTCTCCACGATCCTGAAGTCGTGTAGTAATTGCTATCGCTATTTTAGGCATGCATTTTTGGTAAACATCGATCATATTCAAGTGCATAAGTCAATTCAAATGAAACCAATGGACGTTTACACAAACAAAACAGAGAACGTGAAACAAAAGCATCTTTTTGGAAATGAAATTGTATTGATGTTGAAAGAGGGCCTATAAACAGGCAATTTATGTACAAGGAGACGGAAATCCTAGTAAGAGGAAATTGTCAAGAAAAAGAGAAAGCTATGCAGAAAAAGTCCTATTGATTTTGATTCCACTATTGTCATTATGTCTTTAAGTATCTCATCCCCTGCTGTCAGATAGAAGTGATTGGCTTGTTCAGTCCCTGGAACTGGGTTGAAGGGGCAGAGAACGGGACATAGTCATACGCTTTAATCCCTAATTTTTGCCTGGACCGCCTTTTCAGGTTTTCAGTCCACCGGGATACCCCTTTTTTGCCCAAGCCGCCTTTTCAGGTTTTCGACTTGCCGGGTATACGTCTTTATATATTTATCCCTAATTTTTGCCCGAACCCTTTTGGTTCGCCGGGATGCCCTTACTTTTGCCTAGGTACGTCGACCTAGCGGGTCTCTTTTATGCGTAGTATTTTTTAACTATGTCCGCGTTCACAGGATGCGGGAAATCTTCGCCATCCATTGTAGCAAGTATCATGGCTCCACCCGAGAATACCTTCTTAACCACAAATGGCCCTTCGTATGTGGGAGTCCACTTGCCTCTGGGGTCACCTTGTGGTAGAATGATACGCTTGATCACCAAGTCGCCTACCTGATATACCTGTCTCTTGACTCTTTTGTTGAATGCTTGGGTCATGCGCTTCTGATATATCTGCCCGTGACAAACAGCCGCAAGTCTCTTCTCGTCCATCAAGTTTATTTGATCGAGTCGAGTCTGAATCCATTCATCTTCGTCTAAGCCCGCCTCTTTCATGATTCTTAGAGAGGGAATCTGGACTTCCACCGGTAAAACGGCTTCCATTCCATAGACTAAAGAGAAAGGAGTTGCCCCTGTCGAAGTGCGTACTGAAGTGCGATAACCGTGAAGGGCAAACGGTAACATCTCATGCCAGTCTTTGTATGTTACCGTCATCTTTTGTATGATCTTCTTGATATTCTTATTAGCGACTTCTACGGCGCCATTCATCTTTGGCCGGTACGGAGAAGAGTTGTGATGCTTAATTTTGAACTGCGTGCAGAGTTCAGTAATCATCTTGTTGTTCAAATTAGTACCATTATCAGTGATAATTCTTTCAGGGGACAGCAGGTTTCTCAAGTAGATATTTGATAGAATCCATCTTAGAAATCAATAAAGTGGTATGATTCAACATATACTGTCTTAGTCGGCGAGCAGCCTAGGCCAAAGCGCAGCAAGCTTTCTCGAGCTGTGAGTATCTTGTTTCACAGTCGGTACCTTTTGCTAAGGCAGTATATGGCATGCTCTTTTCGACCAGACTCGCCATGTTGCCCCAGCACACCCTATTGAATTTGCTAACACGGTCAAATACATGATTAGAGGTCTTCCTTCAACTGGTAGCATTAGAATTGGAGGTTCTTGGAGATATTTCTTGATTTTGCCATTCATCACTCCATACCATCTCTTGATTTTTTCTTTTTTGGTAATTTGAAGATGGGTTTGCAGGTAGCAGTCAAATGTGGGATGAATCGGGCAATGTAATTCGAGTGCCCCAAGAAACCTCTGACTTCTTTCTTGTCTATTTCAGTACCCATTGCAATTTCAATTGATTCCTCCTGCGGCTGTATGGTCTTTTCTTCTTGTAGTACCAGTCTGACAAGTTCTCCAGGGACTTCACAATCCTCCTCACTTCCATCCTCGGCTTGGTAGATCGGATTTTCAAAGTCATAATGAACAGTAGCAGAACTATTATCAACAGGATCCAGAGTGGATGTGGATCGGAAAATTGTTACGTGCGTGTGTGCAAGAGAACATAGCTTGTTTTGAAAAAAATGACAGGAAAGATAAAGAGCGCAATATTTGAATGCTAAAAGTCCATTGATCTATTGAATATGAATATGCTTATGAAAATGACAAAACCCTTGAAAAATTAGCTATTATGCCCCGGGTATAGACACAATGCTTTGAAACACAAAAATAGCAATAACAATTACTCCTGACTAAAGGAAATCGGGATGATGTCTTCAGCCTTCCAATTATTGAGTCCGTTGCCAATTGTTGGGTAGATCCAGCTATCCAGGTCGCAATCACTGTCAGCATCTTCTACAACATTGATTTGATCTTTGACCATCTTTTCAGAGTTGAATCCCAGACCAGCTTTGTCAGACTTGTACGGTACGTTGATCAGTTGACCCCAGCCAGTACAGCCACCATCTTCCACTACAGCTTGAGCATCTTTCAGAGAAATCATAGCAGGAGGAGCACGAATAATCTTGGGCACACAGGGAGTTGGCTTAAGGACAGGATCGGGCGGAGAAACCACTTCAAATGACTGAGTCGGAGTCTCGAAGAATTCACCATCCATTTCAACGTATCTGAAGGTATGCACACTACTGACAATGTATTCTTCTTCCCCACACACAGTGACGATCTTACCCTCTATTGGATACCTCAGCTTTTGATGGAGAGACGAAGCTACAGCGCCTGCCTCATGAATCCAAGGGCGTCCCAGTAAGCAGGAGTAGGCAGGGCGAATGTTCATTACATAAAAAGTAGTGTTGAAGACTTGAGGTCCTATCTTGATAGGGAGAACAACTTCACCGTGGACAACACTCTTTGCACCATCGTAAGCCCGCACCACAATGTCACTAGGCTTCAGCTCAATGCTCTTGCAGTCAAGTTTCTCGAGCACGGCTTTCGGTAACACATTCAAAGAAGAGCCATTATCGATCAACACATGAGACAGGGTGATTCCTTTACACTCAATAGAGATATGCAGAGCCTTATTATGGTTCTTTCCCGCTGGTGTCAGGTCAGCATTGGAAAAACCTAGGCCACCGTCGACAGTCAGATTAGCAACATAGTTTTCGAACTGATCAACGGAGGTCTCCTGAGGTACATGGGCAGTCTTCAGGAATTTTATCAAGGCATTGGCATGAGATTCAGAAGACAACAACAAGGATAACATCGAGATTTTGGAAGGAGTGTGCCCCAACTGCTCTACCACATCAAAATCACTCTTGCGGATGATTTTCAACACTTCTTCCATTTCTCGTTTGGCAACGTCTTCAGTAGTAGCTTCGACCGGTGTCTCTGACTGGGAAGGATTGACTGGTTCCTTTCCTCGAGTCTCAGGAGCTGGGGGTGAGATCTCTGGAGAGAAGATCCTTCCGCTTCGAGTAATTTTACTAGTCCCCACGATGTCTTTAGGATTAGCAGAATCACCAACTTGCTTTACGCCATGGATGTACACCTCGCCTCCATAATTCCACGGAATGGCCTTGCTTGAGGAGTACGGTATTGGGCCAGGTGCAGTAATGATCAGGGGAGCTGCTCTAGGCTCAGCAATGATCTTCACAGGTACCCTGGGAGCGGTAATCTTTACTGGAACTTTGGACCTTGCAATCACAGATACTTCTTCAATAGGGTTTTCCGTCTTAGAAACCCTTTCAAAGAGAATTGTACGGTCGTCCATCAGCCGTTGAATGCCATTTTTCAATTTCAAACAGTCCTCGGGCCAAAGTATGCAGAGATTGCAATCTTCAGTACAACCTGGAAATAAACCAGCTTGCAATAAATTCCGCTTTATGATCGGGAGAGAAGATGTTAAGTCCGCTACAGTAGTGATGAGAGAATCGTCATCGAGAGCATTAACAGCCTTGTCATGATTAGGCATAGGTGCATTGATGACATTAGGAGTCTCCGGAGGCTCGAACTCAATTTCCCCAGCATCGATCATGTCCTGAATCTTATTCTTCAACAGCCAACAATCGTTTGTATCATGCCCGGGGCTATCGGAGTGATATGCACACCTGGCATTGGGATTATAACGAGGCGAGGCAGTGTTGATATTTGCAGGAGGACCTCTGAGAGTGATTAGGTTTACCTTTAGCATACTTTGCAGTGCTTGTGCTAAAGTCATATTGAGCTTGGTAAACTGCCTTCTTGGTCTGTCTTGTCTGTGCTGGAAGTCTTGCGCTGGCGGGGCTGCGATCGTCACTGCTCCAATGGCATGGTCACCGATTTTCTTATTATGACTCCTTTGACCATACATAGCATTGGATTCATTCTTCCCATGGTAGGACCTTTTACTGCTTGTAGAAGTAGTTGCCTGTAACTTTCCACTTCGAATGCCGCTCTCCACCCGTTCACCTGTCAATATAAGTTCAGTGAAACCTGATGAAGAACTCCCCAGTAGGTGGCTGTAGAATGGGCCAGTCAGGGTACCCATGAACAGGTCTACTAATTCTCGGTCAGTCATAGGGGGTTTGACCCTGCCGGCCAAATCTCTCCATTTCTGAGCATACTCTTTGAAGCTTTCTTTAGATCCCATGGCCATATTCTGCAACTGTAGCCGAGTAGGTGCTAATTCTGAATTGTACTGGTACTGCTTATAGAAAGCTGTTGCTAAATCAGTCCAGGTGCGGATGTCAGAACTCTCGAGCTGATAATACCATTCCAACTGTGTGCCAGCCAGACTCTCTTGGAAGAAATGGACCCAGAGCTTCTTATTAGTGGTATACGGCTGAATCTTTCTCACGTAAGCTCTCAGATGCATCTGAGGACAAGATGCCCCATCATACTGAGTGAAAGCGGGGACCTTGAATTTGCGAGGAATGATCACATCGGAGACTAGACCCAAACTTTCAAAATCCAGACCGGGCGCCTTCTGACCTTCCATAGCTAGCATGCGTTCTTCCAGCAACTTGTACTTGCCATCCTTTGGAGAGTACTGTTCATTCTCGTAATCTTCATCGTCATCCTCAGGGTTGAAAGGATCAGCATTCTCATCTTCTGAATCTGTCTCTGTTTCCTCTTCTTGATCCTTCGGAATTCTGATTTTGATTCCCGCAGCCTGTCCTTTAAGCCTTCTTCCCGGGTTAATGTAACTCACCGCTTTCTTGTCTTTCTTTTCCTCGAGCAAGAGAGCTTTCAGTTCCTCCTGCCCCCTGGATAAGTTCAAGATCATCTCCTGGAGTTGAGCATTCTGAGCATGGAGATCCTTGACAGTTTGTTCGAGGTCCATTTTTCTGTTTGGAGGAAAACCGTGAGAACACTGATCCCTTTAGAGTACCTGTTATGCTATGTTATGCTATGCAATGCATGAAATGTTTTCAAGGCCTTTTGGAATTTAACTTTGCATAAACTACCGGAAAGGGAAACTTTTTTTGTTTTTTGTTTTTTTTTCATACAAAACAGAGCAAAGTTAAATCCCTAAGTCCTTGAAATGGTTAGTTCAATGTTATGATGTCATAATGTTATGATGTTATGATGTTATGAGGTTAAATAAATAACAAGCACAAGCAAGTCACACAACCATCATTCCTAGGTTTTAAGGCTTGCATGAGTTCCATAGGTAAGTACCCTCCCCACTGAAGTTTAGTTGGTTCAACCTGTCCTAGAATAGTAACCGGGTTCTAAAAGGATCTCCAATCATTGACCTTCCCTCAGGTCCACTTCAGTGCAACACCAAGTGGTTGACCGAAGCTTCCCTAAAGTCCAATCTCAAGGAGTGTAGTATCGAGTATCAACCAACCCCAGTCGGAACCGAAGTCAGTTATCTCACTACTTTCTAATGGCTAGGATGAGTCAATTAGGGTTCTAAAGGTCTGGTTAATGCTTTGATGACACCACGCGGAAGCCAAATTTTTCCTCAAATAACATGAGGACCATCAGGACAACCAAAGTGTCACATTAACCGTAGCTATCATTTTGACCATTCCAGTATACGCCGGATAGTCGCGATGATCTATTGCTACTTACCTAAGGTACACTAGATCCGGGTGTAGGATCTTTCACTCAAAGCCCCCTTAAAAGAAGGAATAATAAAACATAAATGATTTTTTTTTTTTTTTTTTAAGATGGACCTCTCTTTGTAGAGTCCCCAGCAGAGTCGCCAGTTCTGTCATACGGTGAACTGGACTTTATTGGATTTGTAATCGCAATGTCGCGGTTAGCAAGAGTCGCCACCGACTTTTCTTTTATCCCATAAGGAAAGGCGGAAAAGAACAGGAAAGACCTAAATTTTAAATTCTTAGGTTCGGGAGGTACTTTATACAAAGGGAAGGTATTAGCACCCTTTGTATCCATGGTTATCCATGGGCTCTTAATTGCTCAATCATTTATGTTTTCTAGTTTGAAAAAAGGTGGTTGAGAAATGTGTGAAAAATGTTTTGAAAATGAGAATTTAACTTTGTAATGATTCTTGCATGAATGTATACAAAGTGGTTATCTCGTTTAGTTTTTCGAAAATAGTTTAGAAAAATATAACTCGGCAATGATCCTAGTACGGATGTATGCTAGGTGGTGATTTTCTAAAAGATGTTTGAAAGGTGTGAGGTGTGAAAAGCATTTTTGTTATGAATGAGCAATTAAGGTTATACCTGTCCGAGGTCTTTCCGGGCGTTTCCTATCCTTATGAGGGTAAAACTGTCCTTACTATTGAGAAGTAAGTAGTTTTCCCTTGGGATGTAGAAGGGTCATCGAAGGGTCATCGATTGGTCATCGATTGGTCATTGAAGGCAACAGTTGTGAGGATACCTTAGCATTCGAAGGGACTATCATCATTTAACCGTAGGCTACACCGAAGGGTCATCGAGGGACAAAATCGTATTTTTGAAGGCAACATCCGAGGGACTATGATGATTTTACCGAAGGGTCTTTGCTAAGGATATCCCCATATTCGCGGGACATGACCGTAATATTGTAATCGTGGGGTAATAGAGAGAGGTCCGATATCATTAATTTGAAGTCCACGTTTTAAGTCCATTAGGTAATTATGGTGAATTTCCACATCAAAACCAATTAAAACCAACACATTAAAATCAATCAATACATTAAAAATCGACACATTAAAATTAACTGGTAATCAATATGAATCTTCACATTAAAGTGAAGTAATTTGGAGTCCATCTCCACAAAAGTCTCTCACACGTAAGGGTACCTAGCCGGCCACTTCATTGGGGATATGGAAGCTTTTACATCATTCAACGCACGGGTTAGAGCATAAGGATAAAATATGATTTAATTAATACCATAAAATGCCATAAAATAACAGTTAGAGTTCAGGCCAAATGCAACAATAATGAAATACACATAAAATGGAACAGCAAAGGGACAAAGCAGCCACTGTCCCGTTCGCTGCTGCCTCGCCTAGCGAAGGCTCAGCGAAGGCTCGCTGCAGACTCGCCTAGCGATGAGCTAGCGAGCGACCACGGGTTTGGAATTTCAGAACAGCATGACTCCAGCATATTACATATCTTATCACATTCAATTACAGCAATAACAGGGTCCAATATTCATGATGTTCAGACACATTTAAGCTTGCATGCAAAGTATGAACTCGTATCCAAAAATTCAATATATCATGCGGTGTTATGCATTTAGAGCTTATGGAATGAAGACATAAAACGGTAATGATACACAAACCTGTTAGCAACCTAGGGATGATGCTGAATTGACGGATCCTTGCTGGTGTCGGGTTGCGTTGGGCAGTGGTAACTCCGGTGCGGATACGTGGCCGTCAAAGTTCCCGTGCTAGGGTTTCCGTCCGTCTTTCTCTGCTTTTCCGTGTTGGTTCTCCGTTTTTCGTCCGCCTCTGGGTTCTCTTTTTCGTGGCAGAAGAGCATGTATTTATAGTAGTGGCAATGGTGACCTAATGGGCTTGAAATGAGGTCCAAAATTTCCAATTTTCGCAAGCTTCGCTAGGCGAAGGAATTACTCGCCTAGCGAGCAAATTAGGTTTGGGCTTTTTCTGGACCTGACGCTTCGCTGGGCGAGTGGCATGCTGAGATACTCGCTAGGCGAAGGAGCTGCTCGCCTAGCGAGCAAGCTACTTTGGACCGCCTGTGGATTGGGCCTGTAGTGAGCTGGGCTTTTGTCCGTTTGGCATCAGTGCCTTGCGGAACAAGTCAGAGGGTCTTGGAAAATGCTTTGTAACACCAATGGGCAAATTTTGGGGTATGACAAAAGGAAAAAGGACTAATAACACACGATAAAAGGTCAAAAACAACCTTCAAGAAATCCAGCTTAATGTTGAAACTAATAATCCTACTTTTATGGAAGTTCAAGGATAAACTAGAACAAAGCTCAAACCCATGAAGCAAGGCTTTTATTGACCAAATATTCTCCCACGACGGTTGGGCCACAATCATTGTGTTGTCAACGAATTGGAGAAGATTAAATGAAAGATTATCAGTAAAAGAAAAAGGATGGAAGAAATGGCTAAATAGAGCATTCCACATTAAACATGCAATCCCTCTAGCAGCCAAAAGGAAAAGGAAAAGGGAAAGAGGACCCCCTTGGCGAAGACCTTTCCTAGAATGAAAGTCAATAGTTCGACTACCGTTTATCAAATTTGTGAAGGAAGAAGAGCAAACACATGCCTTAATCCATTTTAACCACTTACTCCTAAAGTTCATCCTTTTTAAAACATAGAACAAGTAGTCCGAAGAGACGGAATTGAAAGCCTTTTTGAGATCCACTTTGAAAAGGAATAAGCCTTTTATATTTCTCTGAGCAAAGTCAATCAACTCGTATAGCACCAAAACTATGTCAAACAAGCCTTTATTTGGAATAAAAGCTGACTGATTTGCGGATACAAGCTTATCCAAAACCCCCTTCAATATTCCCACCAACAATTTAGATATGATCCTATATATGCTATCAATAATACAAATTGGTAATATTCGTTCAAGCTTTGAGGATTCCGACTTTTGGGGATTAAAGAGATGAATGACAGTGTCATAGCCTTAACAAGATAAACCTGCAAAAAAAATCATTAATGCAAATAAACATATCAAGTTTTAGAATTTCCCATCTGACTTTGAAGAACTCCATGGAGAAGCCTCCAAGGCCTGGGCTCTTTCCTCCAACAACATTCCAAATGACTTCCTTGATGTCTTATAAAGAGAAATGAACCTCCAAAACAATTCTATCTTCATGAGAGATCTCGTTAAATGACACATCATCTAACATTGGCATATTGGAATAAGTCTCTTGAAAACGATCTTTAAATTGACTAAAGGCCATCGTCTTTACAGCTTCGACATCTTCAATTAAAATGTCACCTGATTTTATCCCCAAGATATTGTTATGGTGAAACCTAGATTTCATAAAGGAGTGGAAGAATTTAGAATTCTAGTCACCATCCTTCAACCACCGGCATCTTGATTTTTTCTTGATCATAGATTCTCGAATGTGTAATTTTTCCAAAAGTAATAGTTGTGCCTCAATCCTTTTAATAGAAGTCCCGGGACTTGATTCATCACCATCAACTTCCACCAAGGGTTCAAGGCAATTAAGATCCTTAATTGCATTCTCTACCCGCAAATCCTATTTTCCAAAGATTTATCCATTCCATGTTTTCAATTGATCCTTTAGGATATTAAGCTTCTCTTTAAAAGTGAACAATTTCCTCCCTTGAACACTTGAAGAGGACCAAACTCTTCAACCGAAGGTAAAAAACTAGAGTGCTCAATCCAAGCCATGAAAAACTTAAAAAGCTTTGGTCCCAATTCAGTTTATTGGATTTGATTGAGATATGACAATGGTCATAGATGCTTCGTTTGTCAATGAATTTCTCCTTCAACCCCCATTTGTTAATCAATGTCTCTTCCATCTCCTAGTTTGCAAGCAATACTATCAGAAAACCAGTTGTATCCCTCCTCACCTGATATTCCAAATGACATTAAATTCCTTCACCATAAAGAGTCTCTAATACCGATTGTTGGAGCATTAACATTAAACATACTAGACTTTATATTACCACACCTATAAGATAACAATCCTTCCCAAACAGCTCCTTGATCATTTAGGATTCTCTATTCTCCATTTTCTTAATAGTGCAATGTTAACTAATTCAATATGTTTGAAACCTAACCCTTATTCCTTTTTGACTTGCACATGTTGTCCCACTTCACCCAACCGATTTTCTTCCTTTCAACGAATCCTCTCCATAGAAGTTTCTGTTGTATCTGGATTAATCTTGGATCACTTTCCTTGGTGCTTTATATAATGATTGGTAGTATAGTGGTATATTATTCAAAACATAATTCATAATCTTTACTCTTTCCCCGTTTGACAAATACCTTCCATTCCATGATGATAATATGACTCGTAACTTTTCTAAGATCAAATTCCAATATATTCCTCCCCTTGGGGTTGTCCCTATAGGTATGCCAAGGAAGAAAAAATGGGATTCAGCCCGCATAACAAGACAGAAATATGGATGTAGCCTGCATGAAGTCTTCCTTCAAATTTATTTTGAACACAATACTTTTATAGAGATTGACACCAAACCTGAAGCCAGTTTGAATCCATGTAGAACCGCTTTAATACTATAAATGTTCCAAGATCCCTCACCCACAATGGCAGTGTCATCTACGAACTATAAGATCTGAAAGTTGATTTCACCATTTACTTTAAAGCTATGGAATTCCCCTAATTTGAGTTGTATTTCGTACCAAACCTTATACTTCCATTAGAAATAGACAATGTGAAATAGGATCTCCCTGACGTAAACCTCTCCCAACTTAAAACTCCTGGGTTGGGATCCTATTAATAAGGATAGTCATAGAACTTATAACGATGTAGGTTTCCATCCAACTAAACCATTTAGAACCAAAACCCTTTATTTTCATCACTTCCCAGAGGTAGTTCCAACTCACATAATAATACGCCTTTTCAAAGTCGACCTTGAACAACATACACACCTTTTTTTCTGCTTAGCTAAGTCCATTAATTCATTGATCACTAACACATAATCAACTATTTATTTATGTTGTACATGTGTTTCAAACACAAGAAGAGGTGAATTATGTGGGTTTGAAAAACATTGGTTAAAATCAAAATAATTTTGAAAATCAAAGTTTAAATTTTTTTTAAAAGCAAACGAGTAAATATGCATCAGAAATAGAAAATAAATGGAAAGAAAAGAAAATAAAAGAGATAAGGGGGAGAGAATGACACTAGATATTTATACAGATTCAACTATCTTCCACTATGAATTCTTCTTATGATTTTCCACTATCTTGAGAGTTTTTAATAGGAAATTCGCATAAACCTCCTTCTACAAGGATTTGAAGTTTAATGGTTAACTTCCAGCCAAACAACAAACAGAGTTTAGAGTGATTTTCCTCCAAACTAAACTAAGATTTTGTATAGGTTTATCTCTAACCAAGATGGAGTTTTATATTTTCTATTCTCCAAACTGAGATGGAGTTTAATGTTGGTTATTCTCTGAACTGAACCAGGTTTTTACATGGGAAGACCTCTAAATAGAACCGAGATTTTACATAGGCTGGTCTTAAACCAAGATGAGATTTTACACAAGCTAATCTCGAACCAACTGAGCTTTTACATCGGGCTAAAATCAAGAACTAATATGAGATTTTACAAAGGTTATTCTCTAACCAACAGAGGTTTTACACCGGGCTAAGCTTAGGAACTGTTGTGGATATTTTGATGGATGGTCTTCACGAACCAAAAGAGAGCTTTTGCTGTAGACAGAACTCACGAATCAAATGGAGAATTCTTTAGATAATCCCCAAACCAACAAGAGTTTTTATTAGTTTAGATAAACAACGTATCATAGAAGTATATTTTACTTAAGAGATAATACACTATTGGTAAATTAAAATTATGGCCTCACCCAGAACAATGATCCTCACTAAGCACAAGAACACTCTCAAACCACTAAGGCAAAATATATGTGAGAAAACAAGAGATTTATAGAAAAAGATGAGAGAGTGAGAAAGTAGTATAAAAGATCACTTTCTGAGTAATTTGAAACGATAGAGAAACTCTTTATTTATAGGCAAAAATATGGTTTAAATTTGGAAACAATTCATGGGCGAATTAAATGCCATAATTGATTAGGCCAATCGATTATTACATATGAATAATCAATTACTTAAGCCAAAAATGGAAGGCTTTCATATTTATTTGTTACCAATCATTAAAAGACTATTTTAATCGATTTTATACTTTACAATATGAAAATAATCGACTAGAGCACTAGGGTTAATCAATTATCCAGTAGTAAAAAGGCCTTTAATTAATCAAATAGTTCTCTAACGGATTGACTAGACCTCAAAAATATTTTCAGGTGGTTTTAACAAAATAAGATAAGCATCTCAAGTATTTTTAGTGTGTGTGATTTTTCCTTAGTAAAGTTGTTAAGCTCTATATCCCACCTGATCCTCTAGATTTTTGATAAATGTTGTAGTGTTCCTTAGGTTATTTATTGTCTCTTATTTAAATTGGGAATTCTAAGCAGTAACCTTTTCAAGAGCTATCTCCCAATCCTCTTTCTTAGGGGCTAATTGTTGCTGTTGAAATTGTTGTCGATTCTGATATTGCACTGACCCTTGTTGATCTTGCCAGGAAAAGTTTGGATGAATTTTTCCACCTAGGATTATACGTGTTGGAATATGGATTGTTATTGTTGAGGTAATTTACTTGTTTTACTTGTGATAGATGTTCTCCATAATACATAGAAAAATAAGGACCCCTGCAAATTTCACAACTTATTGGTTGTGCTAGTTGAACTTGAGCTACCTGTTGAGTTCATATGTTTATTGCTTCTAGTATCCTTTCAACTTTAGATGCAACTTGATATTTTATTTTTATATTTTGAGTCTCTAGTTTTAAATAAATAACTCATTTTGGCTTATTTTTGCATCGATCATACAATTCGAGATGTACATTAGCAACAATGACTCCAATGATCTTCTTGATACCATTGGTTGTTGTAAAATTTGATGAGCCACCACCAGCTGTATCAATCAACTTTTAGTCTTCAATTTGAGGCAAGTAACAATTATTTGCATTTGTTCAGTCTAATATAGATTATGGTGAGGCACGCAACCAACAACCTTTTGAATCTTTTATATGCATCTCCTAATGATTCACCTTCTCTCTGTTTAAAATTGAGAATTTCGTATCATTTTCTAAGGAAAATTGAAGTAGGAAAATATTCATTCAGAAAATTTGTTTCCATCTCTTCCCAAGTTGTGATGCTCTCTGTTAGAAGTGAGTAAAACCATTATTTAGCATCTTCTGCTAGAGTAAAAGGAAACATTCTCAATTTCTTGCTTTCTTTTGTATTCCATGCTATCTTCAGAGTTGTACTCATTATCAAAAATCTGTATAGATGTTTCTTTGCATCTTCATTTATTTTACATGTGAAAGGCCTCTTCTCTAGTTGACGGAGAATTATAGGATGTAATTGAAAGTTAGGTACAATCACTAGTTAATTTACTATTGTCAGTCCATATCCTAGTGCATTTGCTCTTCCATAATCTTCAAGTTATCTTCCAGGAGCTGGTTGATTTTCATCCATTGGTTCTTCTAACTCTTTATCTTATTTTGTATTTGATGGATGAGAAATATTTTCCTCTTGATCTTCCAGTTTCTGCGACCGAGCTTTCCTGAGTTGAACGTGTAAAGTTCTCTCGATTTATACGTCAAAAGAAAAATTAGTTGAGGATTCTCCTCACATACAAAGGCTAGAAATAGATTAGTTATAGCAAAAAATAAAAATAAATTTTTTGGTCGCAGAGCAACAAAATATGAACTAAAATAAAACTATAAACTCTATAATATTTGGTTTTCCCCGACAACAATGCCAAAAACTTGATCAATAAAGTAACAAGTGTACTTATATGCCAATGTAGTAATACCGGGAAACCCCAGAATGTCGATCTCAATGACTACGTGATATTATAGAGTTTGTAATTTAATTTAGTTAAACAAAAAGGTATTTGGGGTTTTTTAATTTGGATTGTTTGAAACAAAAGGTAAAATTAAAATAAATCAATAGAGTAGAAAATAATATGAGAAAAACATGCTAGGAATGAGAGTTTGAACTTGAACTCGTTTGATAATCTAAATTGACCTTGTAACAACTTTCTATATTCGCACAGATTACTGGTTCTTAAGTGTATTTATTCACAAGTCCTTAGTGAATATGCCTTTAACTATTCAAATCAACTCTTATGACCATTGTAAATTGTAAATGAACTCAATCATGTAATTATCAAGAACAAAATAATTTCTTGATAGTATCTCTTGTCCTAGGTGATATATAATGTATAATATTTTAATCAAAAATTAATGTTAAAATTCATTCCTAACAGGTAATCATAAATCAATTCTCAATTTGTCAGAAAGAGAATAGAATTAAGCATGAAAATAAATAAACCATATAAGAATGAAACCTCAGTTATTACAAATGTTAATTTAGAAATTCAAATTCGATCACGAATAATGAACCATCCCTAGCATTGGAGGGTTTAGCTGCTCATAATTGTAATAAAATACATAATAAAAGTTATAAACATTCTACAGTGATCACAAAGAAGGAAGATTCATTGGAGGAATCCATTGAATTTGGTGTTTCCCAATGTTCCTATCGTTTTTCCTTGCCCCCAGATGATATTTTGTCATCCAAGTTCAAGATAGATCAAGAAAATTTTTTCCTTCATTTAAATATGAACGATAAAATCTATAGAATATGAAAATGGCCGAAAAAGGTACACGACGAAAAGAAATGGCCGAAAATTAGGTCGTAATTCTTTATTTGACCTACAAGATCATATCACGCTTGGTACCACAAATAAAATCTATAGAATCATCTAAGTTCGATATGCAAGCACTAATAGAACATGAAATCTACTACTAAAACAATGATAGAAACATCATAAAATGGTGACTAATCAACTATGCCAAGCTTTATAATAGATTTCTTTGATCCAAGCAAACTCTTTTGTTGCGTTTGAACAAAAAAAAGTAACCATCCTTTTTTTCTTCATTTGAGGTAACAATATAATCAACATATATGGTAGCACAATGATTGTTTCTTGCTTTGAACTCTTCCAGCTCACAATGCCATCATTAAATAAGACATATAACCAGATTAATCTAAATCCATCTTTGTATGTTTGAAAGCTAATATATGTGTAACCTATTACAATTAGCTCTTATTGATCTCATATACCTAGAATGAATCCTTAGTTCTTCTCAAGTGCTTAAGAATATTCTTGACAACAACCAATGACCATCACAAGGATAAGACCAATACATGTTAAATGTGCTTAAAGAATACAATACATTCGACGAAGACACAATATGGAATACAAGATAGATACAATTTCATATGCATATGGAGTATTATTCATGAAATCCTTTTCTTTTTTTGTTGATAGGGATTGTTCTTTTGACATACACACGCCATGTGACATGGGCATGAATCCTTTATAGGAATCATGGATATTAAAGCTTATAAATTTTTTGTCTATGTATGTACTTTGACTTAGACTAATAAACCTTTGATATATATCTCCACAGATCCTTATTCCTAATATATAGGTAGCTTCACCTAAATATTTCATAGAAAATCAATTTCCCAACCAAATTTTAACTTGTTGTAAGGTAGAGATGTCATTTCTGATGAGTAATATGTCATCCACATATAACACCAAAAGTAAAAATATTCTCCCACTAGCCTTATTGTACACATAAGGTTAATATTGATTTTTAATGAATCCAAATTTCCTTACAGACTCATTAAAATGAAGGTTCCAACTTTTAAAAGTTTGCTTCAATCCAAAGATTGATCATTGCAATTTACATACTTTTTTAGGAATGCTTTGTATTATCAAAGCCTTCGGGTTATGTCACGTACACATCCTCAAGGATATTTCCATTAAGGAAATAAATTTTTACATCCATTTTCAATATTTTATAATCATGGTATGCAACGATAACAAGTAAAATCTAAATAGATTTAAACATTGCAACTAGTGAAAAAAGTTCAATCATAGTCCACACCATGAAATTTATTGAAATCCCTACCTAACAACAAATGACAGTCTCTTTTCCGAGAAGTTTGTCTCTTCCCAGTGAAGTTAGCACACATATCAACTTCCTTATTCTTCCATAAAATGGCTATCTCTCTGGAAAATTCCCGTCAGAGAAGTTTATTAGAATTCATTTGCCCTTTGCAAGAGGAAGTCTTGATTAAAGAAGAAATTGAAACCCATTAGTGGCATACAGCCCAAATCGTGTGGAAATTAAAACAAGTGGCGGTCTCTTTATTTGAGAAACTTGTTTCGTTTTGGATGACAAATGGAAGTCTCTTTTTCGAGAAGTTTGTCTATCCCAAGTGAGGTCCTTTCACCAAATGGTTATCTCTCTAGAAAATTCCCGTCAGAGAAGTTTGTTGGAGCTCTTTTACCCTTTTTAAGTGGAATACTTGATTAAAGAAGAAACCAAGGCTCGTTTGTCGCATACAACACGAATTGTTTGTTGAAGTTTATTTACCCTTTTCAAGTGGAATACTTGATTAAAGAAGAAACTGAGACTCGTTCGCGACACACAACCCGAATTGTCTGTTGAAATTTATTTACCCTTTTCAAGTGGAAGTCTTGATTAAAGAAGAAATTGAAACCCATTTGTGGCATACAACCCGAATCGTGTGGAAATTTATTCGACAACAAGTGGAAGTCTCTTTATTTGAGAAGCCTTTTTCATTTTGGATGACAAATGGAAGTCTTTTCCGAGAAGTTTGTCTATCCCCAGTGAGGTCCTCTCACCAAATGGTTATCTCTCCAGAAAATTCCTGTCAGAGAAGTTTGTTGGAGCTCTTTTACCCTTTTCAAGTGGAATACTTCATTAAAGAAGATTTGGAAACCCATTTGTGGCATACAACCCAAATCATGGTTGAAGTTTATTATCCGACGACAAGTGGATGTCTCTTATTTAAGAAGCTTGTTTCATTCTGAATGACAAATGACAGAATCTTCTCCGAGAAGTTTGTCCATTCCCCAATTGAAGTTTATCAACATATCAATTATTCTTCCTTCAAATGGCTATCTTTCCAGAAAAATCCCGTCAGAGAAGTTTGTCAAAAATTATCATTTTTGCTTTTCTCCTTATTTTAGATAATTTGTTACGAGATTTTTTATCCTCCCCAGAGTGAGATTAACTACAGATAATAGAGATTTCCCCAATAAGCCCGTTATCAAAAACCTTCCTCCCATCAAATGGCTATCTCTCCGGAAAATTCCGCTAGAGAAGTTTGACGAGATTCCTTTCAGATGATGCTATTTTCTCTTTATTTGAGAAATTTGTTTTGAAGATCCCCGGTGGAGTCATTGGTTCCCATCTCCTATTTAGTGATCACCTTTTTCTCAAATGAAATATTGGAAGTTAGTTCTCATTTAATTATCAGAACATACATTCTCATTCGCCGGTGGGGTGTTAACTTTACCCCCCATAATTTAAACACTTTCCCCAGTTTGTTAGCCTTTGATGTTATTCCCCGGTGTTAGTCCCTCTTCTCTCTGTTTGGTTCTCCAGCAGTAATGTGTCTCATGTGGCATCATTATCCACGAAATTCAGATTCTTGAATTCACATCATATTATAAGCATCGTTGCGGTATCTTAGGGTAAAAAATTATGCATTTTAATATTTAAGTCTCTCTAATCTCGTTGAGACGAAGATTTCAACCTTCATATCTCCGGATGGAGGAAACTTAAATAGGGGCAGCTGTAATACCCTAAATTTCACTCCTAAGATCCCTTATCATTTGTATCATTTGCATAACATCAAGGTCATCAAATACTTTTGTGTATATCCTTATGCTTTGTTAACCCCCACAAAAATACAAAAAATATATGGCTTACTTTGCTTTGTTTTCAAGTAAGGGTTTTAGCATCAAGAAGTTCAATGGATGGATCAATCAAGGCTTAGTGTGATCATAAATATCTCAAGGTGATCAAGATTCTCCCTCCATCAACAATCAAAATATGTACTCACCTCAATTCAAGTTCGCCAAGCCATAATTCATCTGACACTCCAAATTAGGGTTTTTGGTTAAAGTCAACTTAATGTTGACTCTTTGACTAAGGCATGATCCAAGTTCCTCAAATGCGTCCTCATAACTGACTCATATAATTCAAATGACTCAAGAATTTAGGTTCATGAGCAAATGAAAGTTTTGAATATAATTGATGAAAAAGCAACAGATGCCTAAAGTCAAAGTTTGACTTTTAAGATTTTTGGTCAACTATGGACTTTTCAAGTCAAGGATCATGAAAATGTGATCAATAAATTCATTTGATCAAGTTTAATCATGAAAATCAAGATTACTTGTAAAATGGGCAAAAATGGAGAATTTGGAATTTACAATGTCCCTAAAAATCATGTCCAAGTATCCAACTTTCCAAGGCCATAACTTGTGATCCAAACCACCATTTTATTTTCTCCAATAATCAAATTAAAGGTCTTGCTTCATAATTCAACTTTGTCCTAGGTGATGAACCCCCAAAAATGCATGGATGGGGAGATATGGGGCCATGAAGTGGAGGATTTATTTGCTTTTCAAGTGATAAAACACTTGGTGAAATTTCCAGCCTGTTGGCCTAATCAAATGGCCAACTTTATGCCAATTTTTCACCAAGATCCCAATTGATTCAAGGAAAACTTAATACATGAAAGTTGTAGATCATGATTTCACCTTTCCAAAATGTCCAAGAGCAAGAATAATCGAATTTGGGAAAATTGCATCGTGAAGTGGTTCTAAGTCAAGTTACAAGCCCAAGTTGCATTGCAAACTCAAGCAAATCTGTAAGATCTCTAGGTACATGTCCTTATTGCTTCTAAATCTCACTCTAATCATAAGATTACATAAACTTTTGAGTCATTATCCAAGCAATAAGCCATTGCACATTGAATCATTCCATTTTTGGCATAAAGGTCACACTTCCACTTATGTAAAGTGACTTTAATCCAACAATTAGTACCATTGAGCTCCCAAATGGACTTGGTTCAGATGCACACCAAATCTAAACTTTAAGTCAACCCCTTTTCTTCATAAAAAGCAATGTGAAACACTCAATGCACTTCATACTTTTGCCATGCTTCACACTTGGTGTTTTGTGCAAAACCCAACCAAGTAAGCAAACCAGCAAAGAACATGATTATTTTATGATATGTAAGACTTATCAGACCCTCAAGGATCACTATAAATAGAGGGAAAGGCCTCATCTATTCACACACACACACACCAAGCTTTCTAAGAAAAACTTCATTCTTGAGAGCTTTTCAACCTTGACCCTCATTCTCTTATTTGGCTCGTGCATTCTACAAACCAAGGGTTCCAATCATCTTCTGGGAACTCATAAGCATTAGGAGAAGCATCAAACTTTAACTGAAAGTAGTGTTGAAGAGGCATTGGACCTTTCTCCCATAGGTACATTCTTGCACTTTGAAACTCATCATACATACGTCATTTCATTTTGATTTCTGAAGCAAACATGTAGCATTTATCGTGTTAAGAATGATCATTAGCTTACATGTCATTTATCTTGTTGTTTATGTGAGTTTATATTGCACGGAACCTAGGGTTTCATATCTGGTTTTGGCCTTCGTGCATCCTCATCTTTGAGTGTTAGCTAAAATCTATCATATCATTGTGTTCCTTGTATTCTTCTGAGCAACTTTGGTCTTTATTTCATGAAAAATGGTTGAGAAATGAGAGAGATATAATTGATAAAAAATCTGGAAAAAAAATGAAAAATGAGAGAATGAGAGAAAGAGAAGCGCGGGGTTGATGATGATGCTGAGGTGGCGATGAAAATTTAAAGTGAAACGCGTTTTATAATATATTATAAAATTTGTGTTTTGATTAACGGATGTATCACCACCCTTGTGGTAGAAGTGTGCGCCATAGTCACTTGCAACCAAAGGGTATGAGGTTCGAATCTCCCTTGCCCCAACCCTTTTTGTTTTATATTTTTACCAAGAAGCGCATGGAACCCCAAGGGCGTGGGTTCTAACATGGCCAAGTCAATATGCATTTCTTTTATCACTTGTTAGTTTCCATTTTTTTTACAACTTGAAAAAGCCATAACTTTATGATCCTTTAACATTTTTGACCCCTTTCTTTTGCCATGTGTTCATGAGAATGTCTATTTTATGATGATACAAAAAAATCTCAAAAAAAAATATTTATTTCACCATTTTTTGTTTGATGGAAAACATGTACCTTTTAAGTGTTTTTAAGGATCTTAATTGATTCCTTTTGATTTATTTCTTGGTTGTTCTTGATGTTGAAAGCTTGTATGATCATATCATATTCTTTTAAGTGTTTATTTTTATCCTTAACATGCTTAAACTTAATTATTTTCATACCATGTCTAAATTGATTCACCTTGAAAACATGTTTGTTTGAATTGTTAGGAAGTGATTAGGGTTTCCACTTGCTTGTTTCTTATTCATGACATGATTAGGATTTAGGCCTAAACTTGTCCCTAACATGTTCTTGCCTCTTATTTGACTTGTATGCATAGTAATCCACTTAGGGTTTTACTTTGTCCATACCATATTCATATGATCCATGTTTTGAACATCTCATACTTGTTCATGTGCTATATCTTGTGGTGTTATGTAAACCTTTGTCATGTCTTGTTTATGTTCATCATGCCTAAAAAAAACTTGTAAGTAACTTATTCATGTCTTACAAATTTATGTATCTTTATGTATCTAACTCCAAGGGAAAAGATCTTATGTTAATTTCCTAATCATGTATTGTTTGTTTGTTGACTTTGTTTGTCCATTCTTGCATTTACCCTAAACCAAACTCTACCCCTTTTCAAGCTAAAATACCCACACAAACCTTGACTTACTTTTAGTCAATGGACTTTAAATTACACTTTCAAAAATTCTTCAGTACACATGAGGCATTTCAAACTCAAACCTTGACTTACTTTTAGTCAATGGATTTTTCAATTACACTTTCAAATGCTTTAGTACACATGAAACATCTCAAACTCAAAATTTTGACTTACCTTTAGTCAAGTAACACTTTCCAAAATATTTTCTACCCCTTTTATTACCCCATTCAAAAATGCAAATAACTTTTAAACCAAAACATAGATAAATTCAAAAGGTTCATGTAGAGTACAACAGATGCTTAGGGTACTAATACCTTTCCTTTGCATAATCAACCCCCGTACCTTTGATCTCTACTTGCTTTGCTTCTAGTTTTACTATTTGCTACGCATGTTTATTTTTGGGTTTATTTTGAATCTTTTCCCCTTCCCTTGAAAAAATAAAAGTTCGGTGGTGATATCAATGTTTTACGAGTCTAATTAATCCAATAATCTGATCTCCGATTCTCACCGCGACGACGCCCATGATCCATCTATCTTTAACAATCAGTGCTTCCACACTACAAGATATTATCAATCAATCTCTAACTCATTACCATTCATAAATATCCATTGCATGGATTTTTTTTAAATTTTATCTGATGCATTTACTTTGCTTGTTTATGATTTATCTTCAAACACGTCCATCACTGCAGAAAATACTTAATACTAACCATCCTTCTTGTGTCACAGTGGTTGAAACTAAAATGTGTTTGGTTCAATAGGTCATTCAAAACATACATTGTAACATCAACATTGATCATAAACAAGTGGAGAGAAGTTTTTTTCGTAAAAAACTACAACAAGGATATAATTTGTTTTGACAATGTATGGAAAAAAAGTTCATTTTTATGATGGTGTGAAGTTAAAATGAACCTAACATAATTTATGATGTAGTAATGTGTTGATATGGGGCCCGTTTGTTTTAGCTTTTTCTAAAAATGATTTTTATAGTGTTACATATTTAAGTGTAAAAAAAATTTACAAAGAAACTTTTCATAAAAGCTTCAAATGAAAATTTGGTTTGAATAGTTATTCTTAAAATGTTATTTTAGGTATTTTATCATTTTATCAAAACTTTTTTTGGATATCAAATTTTCAAAAAATCACTTAATTTTGAAGCTATTTCAAATAGCTTTTCATAAAAATCATTTTTAAAATACAACTTTTTGAAAAATTTGTGATTTTGACTATATTTTGATCTTCAATAATGTATATTTATATTATAGAATGAACAATTCAATCTTTTAATTTATAAAAAACAAATTTAAAAAAACTTATAATATTTTGAAAAATATTTTTGTAGAATCCATTTTCAAAAATACAAAAAAAAAATCCATTTTTTTAAAGCTAAAACAAACTGGCCCATGATTTAAATTTTATAAAAAAAATAACTTAATTAGCTTATTTATCGGATGGTCAGATTCTATGATCTAAAGATTCAAAACACCCTCCAATATGTTAGAATTATAGAATTATAGAATTTGAACCTTTATTTTGCACAAACCTTTGAACCCACCAAATATTAATGTAGATCTACCTATGCAGGTTTTTCTCAACCTCGTCATCGTCGATTTTACCACCACTTGCAACTTCTAGATGTCTCTGAAACTCATCTTTTAGAAAGTTCAACCTAACATGATCCTTTTTGGTCTTTTCAAATTCATGATCATCTTTTGTGGCTCATATTGTCTAACTTTATCCGGTCAAATCTTACGCCAACGCTCCTGCCTAACAGAGGCAATGTTGAGTCTCTATTGCCCCTAACACAATCACCAACATACTATTCCTATCCATTAATGAAAATTGTAAAAAATATGATTACATCAGTATGGCGACAAATTATCAAATGGAGAAATAAAATATTGAATATATTATTCCGAATGTATGCATGATATGTTTTCATACTCTATAATGCAAACTATATAAATAGAAGCTCGTTCTCCTAACAAATTCTCACTTTCATAAATATATAAATAGAAGCTCGTGATATAAATCATGAGATTGTAACATTATTTACATAGAAGAAAAGGAACGGGAACGAGCCTGAGAGCTTAGCATCAAGGTAGATAACATCAAATACTTGAATTTCAAGATTTTGATGCAATCACTCCTTGAACATAATTCCATGTAAACACTATCATAACTATGTGTAACTAGTTTTCTGTGTGTGGGGATTAAGCATAGTTAATAAGAAATTTCATGTAAACATTGATGTTGTTGATTATAGATTTAATCTTTATTTCTTTACATCGGTCTTATTTCCATGTTTAATGCTTCTATGAGTTAAATATTGAAAATGCGAGACAATAACTTTTTATCCAAACAACTATTTTATATATATATATATATATATATATATATATATATATATATATATATATATATATATATATATATATATATATATATATATATATATATATATATATATATATATATATATATATATATATATATATATATATATATATATATATATATATATATATATATATACTAGTTGATAGACATATAGTTGAATGTACATTCATAGTGCGTGTTGTTGAGAAAAATAAAGTGTCAGTTAATAACTTTGAGAAACAAAGTATCGGGAAGTCCCACATTGATAAGAAATATGGAGACTAGAGTATTTATAAATAAGAGAACCGACACATCTATCACCTTAAGATTTTAGGTGAATATGTGGTGTATCTCTCACCTTAAGATTGTTGAAGCTCCAATTTGATGATCTAACATATTTTGATATGTATATCTGTTACTATATCGATTAAGTGAATGAAATATAAAAAAATCATTGAGTACAATAAAATTTTATTCGTTTATTGGATAAAAATGTACATTAGTGACATGCAAAATATATAATTTAAATCTTAGAAATATATAATGGCGGAATATAATCCATAAAAATGACTAATAAAGTTTAATTTTAGCACAACTCTATTGATATTATTTTTTTTTGTATTAGCATATTGTTAATGATGAAGATCTCAAGTGACATTGATAATGAAAACAAAAAAAATAGAAAGAAAGAGAAAGTCGAGTCATTATGAAAAATATAATTGTTCAATTAAATCAATAATGGAAAGGGACTTCTATATATACATACACTTGGTGTTAGAGTTACTTGAATAAACTAACAAACTAACTATACAAATAACTGCATTAGAGATACTCAATTATATAAGACAAAATACATAACTACTTGTCTTACTATAACAATCAAAATACATAACTACTTGTCTTACTATAACAATCTTAAGCTAATATCCACCCTCAAGTTAGACTATGGATTCTGCAAAGTTCCGACATGGTTAAAATAGACGACAAGGTTGGAAAATGCAGTGGTTTAGTGAATACATTGGATAGTTAAGTAGTAGTGGATATAAGCAAAAAAATGAATGTGTTTTGATTGAAGTTTCTCTCTAATCACATGGCAGTCTAGCTCTATATGTTTTCCTCCTTTCATGAAAAGTAGGATTGCGAGTCAAATAAATAAAAGCTTTACTGTCACAAAAAATAAAATATGATTGAGAGAAATTGATCAAAAAGTGTTTAAACAAATATTGAACCCATTGTATCTCACGTGTTAAAGATGTCATTGTCTGATACTCAACTTTAGTTAAGGATCTGGAAACTATAATTTGTTTCTTGGATTTCCGACATGGAAGGGATGAGCCAAGAATGACACAGAAATAAGTGGTTGGCTTTCTTTTTTCAAGGCACCTGGCCCAATGAGAATCAGTAAGACCGTATAATTTCAAGGCACTATAAGTTGAAATAAGATTCCTTTAGCAGGGCAATATTTGAGGTACCTTAGGATTCTAGTTGTAGTTTGGTAATGTGGTAAGAAAGGATAAGAGACATATTGGCTCAGATGTTGAACATCATAAGAAATTTTAGGACTTGTGTTTGTCAAGTAGATCAACCTACAAATCAACCTTCTATAAGAAGAAGGACCCTCTAATGGTTGACCATCTGTGGTAGAAAACTTGAAAGTTGGATAAAAAAGGTGCAAAAGATGGTTTGGCTGCAAGAAACCGTGTATCCTCAAAAAGCTCAAGGGTGTATTTTCTCTGATTCAAGAAAATTCTTGTATTTAATCTAGTAATCTCAAAGCCCAGAAAAAATCTTAACTGACCAAGATTCTTAATCTTAAAATTCTGCTCCAAAAGATGTTTGACAAATTTGATTTCCTTAATAGAGTTCCCAACAAGAACTATGTCATCAACATAAAATAGCAAAGTAGTGAAACTATCATTGCTTGATTTGACATATAAGGAATGGTCTTCTTGTGATTGACAATATCCCAAAGAGATAAAAATAAACTAAAGCTTAGAATACTACTGCCTACTTGCTTGTTTCAAATCATACAATGATTTCTGAAGCTTATACACCTGATAAGAATTGGATACAAATAGGTCAGAGGGAAGGGTCATATATACCTCTTCATTCATGGAGAAAAGAATTGTTAACATCTAATTATTCCAAATGCCATCCTCTAATAGTAGCAATATACAATAACACTCTAATTGTAGTAACCTTAGCTACATGAAAGAATATATCAAAAATAATCAATACCTTCCATTTGAGTGTAACCCTTACCTACTAGCCTAGCCTTATATCTCTCAGTGGAACCATTTGCCTTACATTTGATCTTATAGACCCATACACAACCAATAGGAACCTTTCCAGGTGGTAGGTCAACCACATTCCATGTTTGGTTTGTTGTAAGGGCTCTCAATTCAACATTCATAACATGTTTCCAACAGTCAAGCTTAATGGTTTTTTGAAATGTTTTGGGGTTTAATATTTGAGAATATGGTGCGACAAATTATTTATATGTAGGATACATTGATAATATGAAAGGACGAAAGACAAATTATAAGCAATATTTTGTTGTAATGGAGATGTGGTGGAATATCAAGATAATCTGCTAAGTAACTAGGGGTGTGATACTCTTATGGATTGTCTTAAAGAATAATTTTTAGAATGTTAGGAATTAAAGTAGGAGCACGGATAAGAGGAGTAGAACTGTTGGGTAAGGATTGAACAGGTTGGAGGATATCAAGGTTTGGACCATTGGATAATGAATGACTATGTTAAGACGTAGATTCAGGATTGGGTGGGGCATATAGTGTACTAGATGTATCAGTGGTAGCGGGAACACAGACAACAATAGGAAAAAGGTGTTGAGAAAGCCTATTAGGAAAAATCACATCATCCAATCTAGAACTAGGTAAGTTGATAAAAAAGGAGAGTTGGCAGTAGGTTTGTCATTAGAAGATGTAGAAACAACAAAATATAGAGAAAATCAGACATGGCAACAAATTTTATGCCATTGTCATACCTTAAGAATTTGAGATATTTTTGAAACTGGTTTTCAATATAAGCTACAAACTGAATGAAGTTGGATTTAGTTTGTTCTTTAGTTTTGAGAAAAATAACCCAAGTGTATCTTGTGTAATCATCTAGTAGCACTACTATAAATTATACTTTTGGTAACACCATATTACTATGGTCGTTTAAGCTTCTGTATAATATATCATCTTAACGCACATGGATTTCTTTTAATTTTATTAAAAGACGTTTTATCATGGTTCATAATAACAATCGTGGTGATAGATGAAAGGTTACATGCTTCAAATCCCAACACCAACAATTTTTTTTTTCGTTACAAAAAGGACTTGTATATATACTCTTATAAATATATTAAAATTAAAAATACATATCACCACAATTAGTACCAGAAATCATTGTGAATAGTACTTACATTTTATTACGATTTTTGTTACCAACCGCAGTGATAAGTGTTACAAATATATAAGCAAAGTTATCAAGCTTCGGAAAAGGGTACATTATTCCTCGACCTGCTCCATCCATTTGGTGTTACAAAGGGTTTTCATTTGGCATGGTGTTTTTTTTATTTAGGTTTCACATGATTTTTGTTTTTTTGTTATTGTCTATGCACTTTATGTCAAATGTATCAAAATGCATCAAACTATGTTTTGTCAAAGAGCGGGTGTTATTTTATCTTCACATCTTTCCTACCTAGTGAGGAAAGGCTTTGCTCTAGTTACATGCAATTTGATTTAATATTTTTCCAAGTATGATTGTGTTCTTCTTAAATTTTTTTACAACTTCCCAAATCTCGTTTATGTTTCCGTTTATGTTTAACATGGTATTTGTAGGATTACAATGTCATACTAGTTTATGTTTCTAAATCTAGTTAACATGTTGTTTGTAGGATTATAATCTCATGCTAATACATTTTTCCTTGTAGGAAAGGTGAATAAAAAAATTAACTAAAGAAAGCGCAAACTATGGGTGTGGTTCATAAATTGTTTGTGTTTCTATGAAGAGAAAATACAAGGAGGATGAAGCGGAAGTGAAAGCTACAAACTTGTGTGAAAGACCCAGAATGACAACCATTCAAATTTAACACAAGTTTGCAGCTCTCACTTCAATTTCATCCTCCTTTCATTGTGGATGTCATTTTGAGACAAGTAAATCATTTCTTTATCTTCATTCTCCACAATGTTAATATGAAAATTATCTACTTGTTTCAAAATGTCATCCACAATGAAAGGAGGATGAAGGTAAAGTGAGAGCTGCAAACTTGAGTTAAACTTGAATGGATGCCATTCTGGGTATTTCAGACAAGTTTTCATCTTTCACTTTCGCTTCATCCCCCTTGTATCTTGTCTTCTTACCAACACAAATAATTTATGAATCACACCCATATTATGCGCTTTTTTGAGTTAATTTTGTTCATTCACCTTTCCTACAAGTCAAAATTGAAATTCTAGTATCAGATATGAGATGTCGAAGGTAATGTCGCGACACTAATATCTGAACAATACAAACATGATAAAAGATAAAGAACATTAATGCAAGAGACACAAGCAATTGTTAACCTAGTTCGGTGCAAACTCACCTACGTCTGGGGGCTACCAAGCCAGGAAGGAAATCCACTAAACAGAATCAGTTCAAAGACTCTTAGTAAACAACTTCAAGTTACACTCTTTTCACCTAATCTCTACCCGTGTGACTTCTACCTAAGAAATCTTAGATATGAGATCCTACTCACTCCCCCTCAATCACAGCAGTGATATAAAACAAGAATTACAATGAAAAGAAGACACTCTTCAAAGACACATACTTGATCTTACTTAAAAGCTTCAATCAAGTAAACACACACTCATGCTTCATAGCTTAGAGTGGACAAATTACAACTCAAAAATCAGTCTAATTCAATCATCTATGGATGAATGAATGGCTTATAATACACACGACCACACAAGACCCAAAACCCTTATTCTCTCTCAATATTTCGTTCATTATTTCTTGTCTATAAAACCAGGTTTTCCATGTCCTTTATATAGAAGCATTTGGCTGGGCTTGGACATCATAAAACCCTAAAACTATTTTCCATTCATATCTTCTCATGACATCTGATTATATCTCTTTGGAAAATAAGTCAATTTAGTTGTAATTACTGATTGATAGTGCGTTCAATTATCTCATCAATCATACATAGATTAGCATTAAAAACGCAATCACACAATACATAACATTCAGACTGAATGTTCTATATACAAATGTCATGACATCGGGTCTGACATCTTAGTAAAGTCCTGCATAATCACATTTTAAACATCCTGTAGGTACATGTTATCTTATGTCAAGCAACACATGTGACAACTTGTGAACATTCTAGGTTTTACCAAAATTGCTGCCAACACATAGAACCAACAAACTCCCCCTTTGGCAAATTTTGGCTAAAACATATATCAGTCCATTTGTTCACAAGAGTAAAAAAACATATCAGCAGTTAAGCAGCAGCAGAAGTAATAAACCACACATTTACTAGCTATAATAGCAACTAGTAAACCCACATTAAACACATATGTGCTTCTTCTCCCCCTAAGTTTGTTCAACACAGACATCTCCTTCAACAACACCTGTAACATCCATCCCCCCATCTGACATCTCCTTCAACATCACCTGTACTCCACAAAACATCATCCTGTTTAACATCAGTTGTCATCTATTTAGCCTAGCTACTTCATAGCACATATTAACTGCAGCTCTCCTTTAGCTACTTCTCCCCATTTTTAGTCAAAATAGACCAAAGAGACCAATGAGACAAAATAAATGTCTATTAGTCCAACAGAGAATGTCACATAGAATGTTAAAACATATAGAATGTTAAAACATATTGTCAGGTGTTACAGAACCACAATTATACACAACTATATAAGCTGAGATAAAAAGAAATCCAGAGAAATCACAAAGAGAACCCAAAAATTACCAGACTGCCCAAAAAAACATCAAACATCAAGCACCAAAGCATCCAGAACAGCACATCATTATAATAGGGGAACCATCTTCACCACAACTCAGTCAGAGGAGCTAACATCTTCATCAGCTTCAGACCCAGAACTGCCACTTGATTTATCTTGAGATTCAGACCTCTCACTTGAGGTGTGGGCATCTGTTTCCTTGGCTTGACCAACATTATCCATATCTCCTTGCTCCAAGCTACTAATCAGAACCTCCAGAGCTTCTTTCCTAGCTTTAGCCACCCTTATCCCAGTCTCCAATTCTTTACAGGTCTCTTTCAGTTCAGCAATCAGGCCACCTTGAGAGGCTAGCTTCTTCACAGCAGATGTCATGACAATGTCATTGACATGACTGCCTAAAAATAATTTGTAATGGACTGACAATGGAGGTTTTCTTCTACTAGCGATATCACTTGTGCTCAAAATTCCAGGTTGCTGGCTTAGGATTATCCCACAAATTATTGAGGGAAAATCTATGGGCAACTTCACTACATTTGTGGAAGCATGTCTGACAATTTGTTCAAACATGAATCTTCCATAATCAAAATTAAGCTTGGTTCCAATAGCAAATATGAGCCTTCCAGGAGCATTTGAGATTTTAGAGATGTGATTTGTTGGTACCCAGTTTGCGGACCCTATCTTATGCAAGATAGCATATTTCACAGTTAATTTTCCAGCAGAGAGATGCTTCTTGCTTGGCCACTCCTTGACCTGCCCAACAGTTATTTTCCTACATACCTCATTGTTTGCGGCCTCTAGTTCAACAACACCTTCTGTTCCTCTTCCTAGGAACTTATTAATCACAATTGGGGAGAACTTCACACACTTTCCTCTAACAAACACCTTACAAAACTCTTTGTTGTTCTTATCAGCAATGTCCTCAGGGATGTTCACCACAAACTCTTTAACAAGACCTTCAAAACATTGAGATAACCCACTAACAGTTTTCATTAAACCAGCAGACTTGATCAGGTCCATGACCTCCTTAACTTCCACAACATCCTTTCCCAGTTCTCTTTCCACAGCTACTCTCCTTTGGATTACAAATTTCCACTTTGCTGCACCATCTTCAAGATGGAAGGAAATGTTATCCAGGTGAACAACAGCAACCTTAGCAGGGGATTTTCTAACATTTGACCTTTTGACAGGAGAGATGTCAGGGACATCGTCTTCAACATCTTCATCTGAGTCAGAACTTTCTCTTACTTTTCTCTTCTTCACCTCCACTTTGCTCCAAGTCTTTGAGGGGCCTACATCAGTAGCCTTCTTAGCAGTTTTGGCTGTCATCATCTCAGCCACAGACCTACCCTTTCTGGTCTTCATCCTCTTAGCAACACTTGGCTTCAAGTGATGAAGCAAGCTATCATCTTCATCATCTGAGCTCTCTTCTTCCAAGTCAATCACCTTCTTACTAAAGTCATGCTTCTTAGATTGAGAAGCATCTACAGATTTCTTACAAGGCAAGGTTTTCCCTAAAGAACACAGTCCTTCTGCAGCAATATCTTTCTCGGACCTAGATGAATCATCATCTTTCTCATTGTGAGGTTCCACCTCAGGGGAGGGGTCCCTTCTAGATAGAGGAGTAGAAATTCCCTTTACTGAGTGTCCTTCATTAAGGATCCTCGTGACAAGATTTCTAATGACACGATCAATATGATGTATGTCATCCTTAGAGGTAGGGTTATCAGAATTGTTACCTTGAGTATGACCTGCAGTGGAAGATGGACCAGGAGTGTCGCCTGGGATGACTGATAGGGGAATCGTTTCCAAAATGTCTTCATTAAAAAAATCCATGGAGGGTGTTCTAGCTTTGTGCGCAGGTTTGGTGTTTTTAGAACTAGAAGATGAAGGATGTTATGACATCTTGTTGAACTTGTGAAAGAATTTTTGTTGCCATAGCAGAGAAGGTCGATGAAGTTTGAAGAAGGTGGAAATGTTTAAGCTTAGGTTACGTGTGAAAATGCTATAGATGGAAGTTCCAATACTAGGTAATGATTTACCATAAATGGGGCATTTTCTTTTAAGTGGGCAGACAATATTTTTATTACCTTTTCCACTCTGGTTTATGTGACTGTCTTTTGGTTCAGCTTGATATCTAGCACAAACACCTATAGCAAAAGCAATGTCAGGTCTGCTTGCTGTGAGATATAGCAGACTTCCTATCATGCTTCTGTAGAGACTTTGATCTACACTAACACCACTTTCATCTTTGGAGACTTTCAGATGTGTAGGAGCAGGTGTTCTTTTATGACTTGCATTCTCCATGCCAAACTTCTTAACAATGTTTTTGGCATATTTGCTTTGAGATAGAAAGATAGAATCTTCCATCTGCTTAACTTGTAGCCCAAGGAAATAGGTCAGCTCTCCAACAAGGCTCATTTCAAATTCAGACTACATTTGTTTAACAAAATGTTCAACCATCTGATCTGACATCCCACCAAACACAATATCATCCACATATATTTGAGCTACCATGAGTTTTCCTCCTTCATTCTTAACAAATAGGGTCTTGTCAATACCTCCCTTCCTGTATCCATTGCTAGTAAGGAACACTGTAAGTCTATCATACCAAGCCCTAGGAGCTTGTTTCAAACCATAAAGGGCTTTCCTCAACTTGTACACATGCTTTGGAAGATTTGGATATGTGAATGCTTTAGGTTGTTCAACATATACTTCCTCATTTAAGTAGCCATTCAAGAAGGCACTTTTTACATCCATTTGGAACAGTTTGAACTTCAGAATACATGTCACTCCAAGCAATAGTCTAATGGACTCAAGGCGAGCTACAGGGGCAAATGTTTCATCAAAGTCAACTCCTTCAACTTGAGTATATCCTTGTGCTACTAATCTTGCTTTATTTTTAGTAACCACTCCTTGTTCATTAGATTTATTCTTATACACCCACTTTGTTCCTATGACATTTATTCCTTCAGGTCTTGGAACCAGTTCCCATACTTCATTTCTCTTGAATTGGCCTAACTCCTCCTGCATGGCATTGATCCAGAACTCATCAGTCAAGGCTTCCTTGACATTCCTAGGCTCAATCTTGGATACAAAACAGCCATGTGAGATCACTTCCCTTGATCTAGTTGTGACCCCTTTATTTGGGTCTCCTATAATGAGATCGTTGGGATGATCCTTCTGAATTCTGATGGAGGGTCCCTTGTTGATTTTGTCCGCTTCAGGTTCAGCTTGAGGAGGTTCACTCTCATTATTTTTGTCTGGGAAATCAGTTGGGGCGTCATTTAAAGATGTCTCAACATCGTCTGTGATATCAGTTTGTTGATCATCAATCACAACATTGATGGATTCCATCATTACTTTTGTTTTGGAATTAAAGACTCTATATGCTCTGCTGTTTGTTGAGTAGCCCAGAAATATTCCTTCATCACTCTTGGGATCCATCTTCCTTCTTTGTTCACGATCAGTCAAGATATAACATTTACTACCAAACACATGGAAGTATTTGACTGTAGGTCTTCTCCCTTTCCAGACTTCATATAAGGTAGTAGGAGTCCATTTCTTCAAGGTTACTCTGTTGTGAACATGGCAGGCTGTGTTCATTGCTTCAGCCCAGAAGTGGTAGGGCAATTTCTTGGCATGAATCATAGCTCTGGCTAATTCTTGGAGAGTTCTATTTTTCCTTTCTACCACACCATTTTGCTGGGGAGTAATGGGAGATGAGAACTCGTGACTAATTCCTTTTGATGCACAGAATCCAACACATTTGATGTTCTCAAATTCCTTCCTATGATCACTTTTGATTTTGATAACTTAACTTTCTTTTTCTCTTTGAAGTCTTAGACAAAGAACTTTGAAGACTTCAAATACATCAGATTTTTCTGTTATAAAATTGACCCAGGTGTATCTGGAGAAGTCATCCACCACTACATAAGCATACTTCTTTCCACCAAGACTTTCCACATGCATGGGTCTCATCAAATCCATATGGAGAAGTTCCAGCACTCTGGAAGTGGTGTCATGTCTGAGCTTCTGATGTGACATCTTTGTCTGTTTTCCAATCTGAGATTCCCCACAAACTCTTCCTTAATCAATCTTCAAGTTGGGAATTCCTCTAACAACTTCAACAGATATAATCCTCTTCATCCCTTTAAGATGCAGATGGCCCAATCTTTGATGCCATATCTTCACTTCTTCTTCTTTGGCTAGAGTACACATTGATGAATAACTAGTTTCTTGAGAACTCCACATATAGCAGTTGTCCTTAGACCTGACTCCTTTAATGATTACTTCATTTTCTTTATTAGTAATCAGACATTCAGTTTTTGTGAAGTTTACAGTTAGACCTTGGTCACATAGTTTACTAATGCATATTAGGTTTGCAGTCAGTCCCTTAACAAGTAGAACATTGTCAAGGTTAGGGACTCCAGGAAAGTTAAGCTTACCAATCCCCTTAATTTCACCCTTTGCTCCATCACCAAAGGTTACATAGCTGATGGCATGAGGATGAATGCCAGTTAGCAGGTTTTTGTTTCCAGTCATGTGTCTGGAGCACCCACTGTCAAAATACCAGTCTTCTTTGGCTGAAACTCTGAAGGAAGTGTGAGCTATCAGGTTTGTAACACTAGTCCTAGGAACCCATTCTTTTCTGTTGACAGGTATGTGATGCTTGGGTCTAGGTTGATGATGAGAATGACTAGGATAGCCATACAACTTATAGCAGAACGGTTTTATGTGGCCAAATCTTCCACAATAATGACATCTCCATCTTTGATGTTTCCCTTTCTGTTGTCTTCCTTTATGATGATGTGACATCTTTGGTTTGCTACCAGTGTGACTGCACTCAGGTTTGGATTTTGGTTTGCTCCCAATGTGACTGCACTCAGGTTTGGATTCATTGAACCCAATGCCAGACTTGTCTCCTGCCATTTGTCCAGTCTGGAGAATTTTGTCTAAGGTGTCAGATCCATTGTTTAGCATTCTGACATACTTTGTCATCTCATCCAGTTTGGAATTCAAGAAAACTACTTCAGTCTTTAACTTAGAGATGGTTTCCAAGTGTTCTACCTTCTCATTCTCCAGTTGTGTTATCACTTTCTTCTGACTTTCAACTTATTGACACACTTCTTCACTTCTGTGACACAACTTTCTGTAGGTAGTGGCTAACTCATCAAAGGTTACTTTATCATCACTTAAGTCTTCATCAGAACCCCATCTTCCAGTCAAGACAGACACAAGATTTGCAGACTCTTTTGTTTCACTTTCATCAGACCAAGTAGCAGCAAGACTCTTCTTCTGTTTCTTGAGGTAGGTTCCACATTCAGCTCTAATGTGTCCATACCCATCACATTCATGGCACTGAACTCCTTTTCCTTCTTTGGACTTTTCATCAGATCTTGTTCTTCTTCCAGCATTATTGGACTTACTGATGTCAGATGAGATGTTCTTGACATTAGACTTAGACCTTACATCCATCTTTTTCAGAAGTCTGTTGAACTGTCTTCCCAGTAATGCTACATCATTTGCCAGATCTTCATCAGTATCTTGACGACTTTCTTCCTCTTTCTCTTCAGTGTTTGACATGAAGGCTATGCTTTTGACTTTCTTTTCAGAACCATCACACATTCCCATCTCAAATGTTTGGAGGGATCCAATTAGCTCATCAACTCTCATATTGGAAATGTCTTGAGACTCTTCTATGGCTGTCACTTTCATGGCAAATCTCTTAGGAAGTGACCTGAGTATTTTCCTCAATAGTTTTTCATTTGTCATCTTCTCACCCAGGGCTCTTGAGGCATTAGCAATTTCAAGGATATTCATATGAAATTCATGAATATTTTCATCTTCTTTCATCCTTAAATTTTCAAACTTGGTAGTGAGCAGCTGCAGTCTAGACATCTTCACTATAGAGGTGCCTTCATGAGTGGTTTTGAGAATGTTCCAAGCATCTTTAGCCACCTCACAATTGTTTACCAATCTGAAGATGTTCTTATCTACTCCATTGAATATAACATTTAATGCTTTAGAGTTCCCAAGGGCTAGATCATCCTCCTCCTTGGTCCATTGTTCCTCAGCCTTCTTATCAGTTGTAGCTTCTCCATCCTTAGTAATAACTGGATGTTCCCAGCCTGTTAAAACAGCCTTCCAAGCCTTATTATCCAAAGATTTTAGGAAGGCTACCATTCGAGGTTTCCAGTCGTCATAGTTGGATCCATCCAGAATAGGTGGTCTATGAACATATCCTCCGTCTCTATCCATAGTACCAGAAAGTAACGTCCCTAGATCTCACCCAGAACCAGAGCAGGATGCCTGCTCTGATACCAATTGAAATTCTTGTATCAGATATGAGATGTCGAAGGTAATGTCACGAAACTAATATCTGAACAATACAAACATGATAAAAGATAAAGAACAGTAATGCAAGAGACACAAGCAATTGTTAACCCATTTCAATGCAAACTCACCTACGTCTGAGGGCTACCAAGCCAGGAAGGAAATCCACTAAATAGAATCAGTTCAAAGACTCTGAGTAAACAACTTCAAGTTACACTCTTTTCACCTAATCTCTACCCGTGTGACTTCTACCTAAGAACTCTTAGAGATGAGATCCTACTCACTCCCCCTCAATCACAACAGTGATATAAAACAAGAATTACAATGAAAAGAAGACACTCTTCAAAGACACATACTTGATCTTACTTAAAAGCTTCAATCAAGTAAACACAGACTCATGCTTCACAACTTAGAGTGGACAAATTACAACTCAAAAATCAATCCAATTCAATCATCTATGGATGAATGAATGGCTTACAATACACACGACCACACAAGACTCAAAACCCTTATTCTCTCTCAATATTTCGTTCGTTATTTCTTGTCTATAAAACCAGGTTTTCCATGTCCTTTATATAGAAGCATTTGGCTGGGCTTGGACATCATAAAACCCTAAAACTATTTTCCATTCATATCTTCTCATGACAGTTGATTATGTCTCTTTGGAAAATAAGTCAATTTAGTTGTAATTACTGATTGATAGCGCATTCAATCATCTCATCAATCATACATAGATTAGCATTAAAATCGCAATCACACAATACATAACATTCAGACTGAATGTTCTGTATACAGATGTCATGACATCGGGTCTGACATCTTAGTAAAATCCTGCATAATCACATTTTAAACATCCTGCAGGTACATGTTATCTTATGTCAAGACAACACATGTGACAACTTGTGAACATTCTAGGTTTTACCAAAATTGCTGCCAACACATAGAACCAACAAAAATGTTTTAGCATGACATTTTAATCCTACAAACAACATGTTAACCAGATTTAGAAATATAAACTAGCATGACATTGTAATCCTACAAATAGGGTGTTAAACATAAACATAAACATTAACGAGATTTAGAAAGTTAATTTTTTTTAAGAAGAACACAATCATACTTGGAAAAATCTGAAATCAAATTGCATGTAACTAGAGCAAAGACTTTCCTCACTAGGTAGGACAAATGTAAAGATAAAACAATAATCGCTCTTTGACAAACATAGTTTGATGAAACTAAATGTACACAAGTTAGTTAAGAGAGTAACATACTTCTCCCAGACTATACCACTATTTTCCTTCTTTAAATTAAGGTCAAACTCAGGGATCCAAGATACTAGAAGTAAATTTAGGTCAAAAAAAAGGAAAGGAGAAAAAAGGTCCAAGTACAATGAACACATAGTTGAAAATATCCCGTGCCCATGCTGGAATAATATAGTAACACATTTACAAAATACTATCAGTAAACTAATCTAATATGAGTAAATACCTTCAAATTGTAATCATTATTCAAACCCCTTCAATCATACTATCTATTCACCCATGTGGACTAAAAATGATCTAAGATTGTTCATGAACGTTTTGATACATTTGACATACAATGCATAGACAACAACGGAAAAAACAAAAAATTCATGTGAAACCGAAATCAAAAAACACCATGCCAAATGAAAACCTTTTGTAACACCAAATGGATGAAGTAGGTTGAGGAATGACATACCTTGAAACTTCTTTAAAAGTGATGAATATTATAACCTATACAAAGAAAAATGGAAGAATGCGTACGAAAAACATGATTACCTTTTAGAAGAAGAAGAAGAAGAAGAAGTAAGATAAAGAAGAAACAATGTTGAACTTAATTACCTTATAGTATGAAGAAGGAGAAAGATTAGTCATGTGGAATAAAAAGAGAGACGAGTTTGCTGGATATGAAATAGAGAGATGTTACGAGTTATGTGGAAGAAGAAGAGAGACGCGTTCGCTGGATGTGGAAGAGAGAGATGTTAGGGTTTTGTGTTTTGAGAGGGATGACTATTCTTTGCTGAAGCTTAATACTTTCGCTAATATACATGTAACAATTATCACCACGGTTGGTAACAAAAATCGTAATAAAATGTAAGTACTATTCATAATGGTTTCTGGTACTAGTCGTGGTGATATGTATTTTAATTTTAATATATTTATAAGAGTATATAGACAAACCATTTTTGTAATGGAAAAAAAATTGTTGGTGTTGGAATTTGAAGCATGTAACCTTTCATCTCACAATTGTTATTATGAGTCATGGTGAAATGTCTTTTAATAAAATAAAAATAAATTCAGACTTGTTAAGATGATTTATTACTATGGTTGCTTAAATAGCTGTAGTAATATGATGTTACCAAAGGTATAAATTATAGTAGTGAAAGGATTCATCATCATAATCTGTGATTTGGAATGAGTAAACTTTTCTATGAATCCCTTAAGGAAGCGATTCACATAATATTGTTTTCTATATCATCGAACAGATGTAATAACACCACAAGAACAAGGAATGACACATGAACTAGCAGGTAGTGGGCGATAATTCTCTAACTCATCCTACATAACCTTTAACTGAGTAAAGTAATTGTAAACATCGAGAATACATTGACGAAATTTGTAGAGATCTTTTCTAATGTTTGAAATGCGAAAAATATCACGGTGAAAGAGACGAGTCTGCAAATTCTTTCAAACACCAATTGCACTATCAATCCAGAGCAATACCATTTTACCCCTTTTATATAGACGAATTCTGGATACCCCATATTATTTTTTTTGTAAAACTAACTTGTCATACGAAGATTATGTTGTTTTAAATTTTATAAAATTGTTTTTTTTTTGTAAAACTAACCTTGTAAAACTGTTTTTTTTTTTAAATTATCCTTATCATATGAAATGGCAAGGTCAATTTTAAAAAAATAATAATTATTTTTACGGGATTTAAGACAATATAATCTTTAGATGACGTGGTTACTTTTACAAAAACAATTTCACATAATTTAAAACAACATAATTTATATATGGTAAGATTAATTTTACAACAAAAATAAAATTACATGCGGTGAATAAAATTCGCCTATATAACGCCAAGTTAAAATGATATCAATCTGTTATCAAATATACAATTTTTTTACTCTTAGTTTCTTCTCAAAGTAGATGAGAGAGTTTTATTTCTTCTTTTCTTTTCACTTTCACTTTTACCCAATAGTAAAAAAATTCATCTTACTTTTTAATATTATTAGTTCTTTATCATTCTTTCTTTTTATTAATTTATTTATTTTACTTTCTCTTTAACTCCAAAGACACCATTATTAGTGCTTATGGAAAATTGTATATTTTCAAAGATCTACTTTTCAATAAGACACGTTTTGCATTTCTTGATTTGTTTCCACCTACTACGCCTCTATTCCTCTTATACATCATCATCACTGTCCTATATACTCTCTTCTGAACCAATAATAGCTATACAACAACATCAGTATACCCCCACATAAATTCAATCGAAATTCAACATTTTTTTAAAGAAATATATCTTTTTGTCACTTGAACCAACTTTTTCTAAAGTAATTTCCACTATTTTATTTTAAATGGTGCTGTGGAAATGAATTAGGCGGTGCCTAAATTTTTCTTTGGGACCAATACTAAATTATCTCACTGACTAGGTAAAAGGTTATAGCTGCATCTCAAATTTTCTACTGTCGTGATGTGATTTCCAACACATATTATTTTACATTCCGGTTTCATTGAACGATAAATCTTGTTTTGTAAAATTGAGTGTGTTTAGTTACATTGTAAAATATAGTTGATTTTAACTATATTAACTTTCCATAATTAATTTTGATTAAAATTAAAATGAAAATAAAATGATTTCATATATAAATATATTTATGTAAAATCGAGTTAAACAATAAATTTAAAGATAAAATATGATTTTAAATTTTAATCTTCAATTTTTAAATTTTAACTAAAATTAAATATAAAGACAAAATCAATTTTAATAAAATACAACCAAATATTTAAAAAGTGAATTCTATAAATTGAGAATCAACTTTGTCTCCTTTGAAAATAAAATGAAGCATACAGTGCGTATAGAAATAGACATCTTCATTTGGACATGCATGGTGAGTAAATCAAAGAAAGCAAGACCTAGTCACTAATGGATGGCCGTAATAAGATTCTTCTTTTTCTTTTCTGTACAAAGCCGTAATGAGATTCTTATCTCAATGAAAAAAATTGAAAGAAATGACACACTACGTAAGAATTTTTAACGCATGTACACCTTTTGAATGATAGTATTCAACTTTACCTCCTTCTTCAATTATATACACAATTATCATCTTCTTTATATTCTTCTTCTTCTTCTTACTCGTTTATCATTATTTTAGTTATTAAACAAGTCAATTATAATATTCTTTAAATAAAAAAACATAAAATAATAACATAGAATTTCAAGCAATATTTAGACAATTTTTTTAGTATGTCTCAGGGTCGACATGCTTTTCATATTTATAGTGATGGTTTTCATTTAAATTCATCTTAAAAAAAATATGACAAGATTTTAGACGCTCATTGAGAATTCTTTTCATTCATTTGTTCATTGTGGCATAATTATTATTATGAATATATTCATTTCGTCTCAAAAATGTGAAAGAGAGTTTATCTAAGTTACATAGCCGAGATAACGAAAGACGTCATAAAAACTAGTATTTACGACATTCATGGAGATAGGAAGGCACCGGTCAAACGCGATCATATGTCATTTATATCTTCTCGTGAGAATGGTGTTTCGTCGCTAAACCCCTATAATTTGAACAAAATTTAAATTATAATAAGTTAGCAACAACAACATTAACTTAACAAATATACATAAATTACATGTATATGGAAAGTTAATACCTTAGTCCATGAATTGATAATGCCTTTAGAGATAATATTAAACATATGTCTCATCACATAGTATCCACATTCATAGTCGTTGGGTTGTTTATGCGACTTCAAATGATTTTCATATAGTTACTAATTAATGCACACAAAACACAAGTAATACATTAGCGAAAATAAAAGAATGTCAAAATCCACAAGTAATACTTACATGTGGTTCTATGAACTTTGGCTTTCTACCTTGTAGATTATGTTTCACAAAATTATAGCTCTCCATAGCTCTAAATGTCGGTAAAAATGAAACACGAATAAAAGTTATTCAAAACTAAAGGTAAAATTTGAGTGCTACAAATAATATCACTTACGTGCTCAAAACCTTTTGCATATCTTCATCAATATAAAAGTGAAACGAGCATAACATAACTACAATATTTTGCTTCGGACATAAAATAATTAGTTATCAATGTTCCCTATATAAACACTCAAAATAACTAATAATGTGTATAAAACTGATTTATAAATGAAAATACAAGTTAAAACATATACTTACTTATGGATAAATGGTATCATGTAACAATCATTATTCTCTTTAACCAACTTGTTTTGTTTGTGCTTCATGATAATGTTTGTTGAAATACCTTGAAATTGAATATTCAATGGATCTATGAAATAATACTTTTTCAATTTTCTTTCAACACACATCTCAAGCAAGATCCTAGTTAAAAGTTAATGCAAATGTCAAAATTTTATGTTAAAGTATGAGAACAATGAATATAAATTGAAATCATTGTAAGAATTATACTTACTAGCACCACAATTGTATTACGGGTATGTCTAGCCAATCATCTCCCTTCGAAAATTCCACTAGACAACTCTTATGAAGCATATATTCTTGTGTTGGTTCATATTTTAATTTAAACTCGCAGACGTCTGGAATTTCGTCTATCATAATAGATAGTCTCTGAGTGTTATCTAGTTGAGGTGATGTGGTCTCAATATTGTGAACTGAGGCATACCAACTATCTTGCGTGCTTGCACCATCCATAACAACTTTCTCAACTACTTCCTCAGGCATGTCTAACTGATCTGGGTTTGGGTGGTTGAGTAAACTCATTGATTTCAATTTCTGCATCATAAAAACAACCGAATACAATTTAAGAATTAAAATACACAAACAATAACAATAACATACAACACAATCATTTTAAATTATACTTATATCTCAATCACATCACGAGTACAATTCCCTCGTTCAACCTCCGTTAACCTCTCTCACTCCTCTCGCACCTCTTGGAACATCCTCTCTCGCTCCTCTTACAACATCCTCTCTCGCTCCTTCTGCTCCTCTTGATTCCACTTCTCCCGCTCTTATTCTAACATCTCCCATGTCTTTTCAGTAACTATCACTTTAATTTTTCTCCCACGGTTTACTTCGTTAATTGGTTGCGATGGTCCAAAATGTAGCTTCAAGTCGACATCTCTTCCAAGACCACGTAAAAATCTAACATGCTCCTCGATTTCAATCGCTTCTACCAATATGTCATGACAGACTTGTGGAACGAAGCTACCAACTTTGACTTCAACCTGTACATCCTACAACACATAGAATTAACTAAAATAGGCTTAAAATAGCCAAGCTACGAAGACTCTGATTCTCATACTCAAATGAGATACGTAGGTAGTGGATGCGACATCCTTGCGAGTCATTTTCTTTTAACCTTCCTTTTAGTAAATAGTACTTTAGATATACCTACACCCTTTAGACTAGAACAACACTTATGAAAAGGGCTCCCTAGGAGTATCTAGGATGTTTTGGATGCTTAAAACCTTCCCATTGCATAACCAACCCCCTTACCCAGATCTCTGACATTTTTACTAGTTTTTGATTCGATAAAACTTTTAGGTTTTTGTTCGCTTTCTAACCATTCCTTTGGATAAATAGAAGTGCGGTGGCGACTCAACTTGTATGGTTTACCTTGGATTTAGTCAATATCTCTAATAGTAATGAATACCCCGCTACACATAGGTAGCTGTGGATTTAGGTATTTGTATGATTGACTAAATAAATTACGAGAATTTTGACGCGTGTTTATTTTAATGACCCGAGTTTTCTTTCAATCCTTGTTACGAAAGTAAAGAGTTCTTAGGTACTGATCACAATATGAAATGACGTGTATTAGTACCTGATAACAGGTTTTCAAACAACTGAGTCCGATGGCGTGAAAATGCTCAAATAAAGTTGAGAAATGTTTTATTACAATAGTTATGCAATGGTAAAGAGTTTTCGACAAATAATTCGAATAAGCGAAAGCTGACAAATTATTCGTTGAAAATATGACAACACGCTGGTGAATGTAGGTGTTGTCCTCAATAATCTATTTTCTATAATTCATGGAAATTTTCTTAGTAGAAATAAATCAATCATATGGAGATGTTTGAGTGGGGATTGTGACCCTAAGTCCTATTAGTTTCTGGTTAATTATAAGTTATTTGCATTTGAACTGTTTTAAAAAGTGCTTTTAAAAATAAGTTGTTTTAATTTAAGTTCTTTTTCACTTAAGTTGATTATTTTATCCATTACTCGATTGCTCTAGATTTACACCGATAAGATATAATTTGATACTTAACCATTGGTCTCTAAGGTTCGATACTTTTTATACTACTCTAATAATTGTTGTATGTTTGTGGCGTGTCAAATTTTTGGCGTCGTTGTTGGTGATCAATTGTGTTTAATATTGAATTTCTGTTTAATCATCGTATAACTAGAGGTTTATTTTTCTGCAATTTTTTTATTTTATTTTTTTGCTTTAGTTCACTCGCTTCCCTTGTATGCAAGGAACTCGTTTTGATTATTCTAATATGCTATAGTAGAGATTAGAACAACTTTTACTTTTTAGTTTTTTCTTTTGTGGTATCCAACTATCCAAAATATGTCCAATTATATGAACAATAACCATGGAAACTCTTATCCCATTACCTATAATCCAGGATGGATGGATAACCAAACTTTTTACCATGGTAACTATTCTCTTATGATGCTAAACAAATGTAACATATATCGTTGCAAATGTGGGACCCCTCATACTTTCCAAATTTCCATTACACGCATTTACCTTGTCCTTCACATTTTTCTTCCACTTCTTTAATAGTAACGACTCAGGAATGTTTACTATGTTCATGTATATCAAATCAGACATCAAATCTTCGCATGCAATTTCTAAAGTTTGAAATCTTTTGCAAGAGCAATCAAACATAAATGCAACTTCGCGACCAGGAAACCATACTATATTATTTGTTCAGAACTAGTTTCTTTGAAATCTATTTTCTTCAGCTCAGACACATAATTAACTACAGTTTCGTCATAAAAAATACAACCATCAACCTCGTTGTTATTGTCTCTGACGTCTTCTTCTGATGATAAACTACCATCATCTGAAACAGATATATCACCTAAACCATATTCAAGATATATAATAATACATCAAAATTGTATTTTTACACTATAATATTAACTATAAATCTGTAGAATCTACCATTTAACTAACGCTACGTACCTCAGTCGGGCTGTCATGGATTTCACTATTGTGAGATCCTTGAAAATTGTTAATATTTGATCTAACTCCATTAAAAAACCTACTCAAAACGAACAAAACGCACAAATATAGTTAAACTGAATTAATAAACTTGATCAAAAGGATGGATGAAAATCACTGTTGTAGTTATTGAAAATAAACACAAACTACACCTTTCCAAAATAATCAACTCTAAGCCATAAAATTGTATTGTTCAGTACATGATAATCTTACATAACCACTATTAAATATAACAAAAATTAATCAAATATGCAAACATAAATCTTCAAAATCATAAAAAACGAAAGAATTCTTAAACAAAAATATGTTTCGTTCAAAATCATTATTGAAGAAAACGAAAAATTATATTCACAGACATCAAATACCTTTTTTCAAATTTTCAACTTTTCTCTTTTTTTCTGAATGACTGAAATTATTCAACTTGAATTTACCGAAGGATTTAGAGAATAATGAAAAGACAATTTTTCTTTTTTATTGTAACTTTTACATTCACTTAAATAAATTAAATAATATAATTATTTGAAATGGGGTACATATTAAAAACAAGTGTAAGAATAAAAAAAACATATCAAAATAATGCTTAATAAAAAAACCGCAACAGATCATAACCTGCTATTGCAGGTAAAAATGTCAACTTGCTCATGATGGATAAAAAGTTGTTTGCCAATGCTAAACGCCACCTTCTTTCGAAAGCATTGCAAGTTTGAAGAAAAAAGAGTTTGTGTGCTATAAAAATAAAGAGTTAAAATCAAAGGAAAAATTAAAGCATTAACGATAAACACGATAAACCCTTCTTTTTCAATCACAAAGCCTTTGAAGAAAAAGCATTAAAAACTAAAAAGCAATGTCGAGAATATTCTTTTGTCCCCCACAAGATCATTAACTGCTCCAAAGATTTTTACATCTATAAGCATGTGAATATGACGACAAGTACATTCACATCTTTCCTTAGATTTCGACAAACAAGTATACACAATTTTGGCTTACTTTTGTAGGTACAGTACACTGATATCAACCCAAACATTTTTTTAAGAATTATGGCAATTGCTATATTTTTCAATTTTCATAGTTCCCATGTGTTCACATTAAAATTACCCTCCAAAAATGTGAAAAAGTCATAGTGATGATACATACAATTATGTAAGGTGGCGTTTAGCCTAAAGCGATTTTGGTCACCTATAGAAAAGTTGAAGTTTTGACTTCCTATTATCTATAACTAATAATTTATTTATTTATTTTTATATTAATATATTACAAGTCATTAAAATAATAACATTTATTTATCTTAATAGATTTTTCTAAATTTCTTTTCACTATTCATAATCATCAATTATTTTATTTTAGATTTCTTTTTACTATTTATTTTTTAAAAAATTAGAATTTTCTCAAATCGATCCAATAATATTTTCTATATAGAATATTGTGCTAAACAATACTTTTCAAGAACGGTGAATTTTTATTTTTCAATTTCAGAACAATAAATCTTGTTTTTTTTTATTGATTTGTTGAGAATATAATTTTTTTTATCAAATACTATTTTGACAGAGTCTGTAGTTGTCAAAATGCTCTACACAAAAATTGTATAACTGTCAAAATATTGAAGAGTATCTCGACAAAATATAAGACTTAGTTTTATTTTGTATTTTTTTACCTGAGTTAGGTTAATTGAAGATTGTTTGGTATGCAGACAATCTCATTCTATATATAAGGAGGTGTTTATGCGAAAAATTGATAAATAATCAATAGTCTCTTAATTAAAGATTATTTGTAGGATCGATCAGTGAATCCTAGGACATAGTACTAAAAAAACTCTTGTTTTGTAGTTTTCTTTTGGTAAACAACCTATTTTTGACTTGGTCGAAATAGTGATTTAGAAAGTGTAAAAGGTTTAGACTTGGACAGTGTAGAAAATGTAACGAAAGTAACTAGACTTGAAAGTATTAAAGCAATGTAATTGAAAATAAATCAGTAAGGCAAAGTAAAGTGAAATTTAAAGACTTCGCATTGAATGTAAAGATGGTGTTTCATTGTGCATAGATTCTCTCAGTCATGACTATTTTCTCTAGACGCTGGTAGTTCGAATTTTAAATGAGATTTTTGTAGTAAAATGAACACACCATGAATTTTACAAAAGAACTCTTATATATGAAGCATTGCATGTAGCCCGCCTCTACGCTCTCTCTACGTGTTCTTCCGAAAGAAATGTCCAGGTAATTATTCATGTTTGAACGTAGTATCCACGTGCTCAAATAACTGCCTCCTCGACACTCTTGAAGCTGTCGAAACTCCATGCGGTCAAAATATTCCCACAACATTTCAAAACACTAAGTCCCAAATCTCTTCGACCCAAGACTCTTCTTTAGACATACATCATTAATGTACCCGTAGCTTTGCCTTTTGCTGAGACTTTTACCCTTGTCGAAAATCTCAGCTAACAAATTTTCCCTCAAAAAGGTCTCTTTCGACGAACCTAGGAGATATGGGCATTTTTTTATCTTTCCAGACATTATTCATCTAGTGGTTTGACATCACTATCATCATGAAATTTATTTCAACTGTCACCTCGAAAATATGCGTTTCCCATTATCCCATTACTCTACTTACCATGGCTCTGATTTCGTAGGATAACGTGGTTACATGTAACAGGTCGTTTCGGTCCTTCCTCTAAGGGAACGACAAGTGCCACATGCTTCGTGCCATTTGTCAAAAATGAAGACCGAAGAGTTTTTTATTCCTCACTATAAATAGCATTTCCTTTATTTTCCAACTCTTTTCCTCTATCTTCTTTAGCTTATTACCCAGAAAAACTTTCTCCTTCCAACGTATCTCATAATTTCTCAAACTTTCAACAATGATTCTGTCAACAAAGAACACTAAGGCGGTCAAAGGTCCACTCCCCATGGCCAAAATGATCCCTTGTGCTACAGTAGTTGGAAATCAAGAATATGTTCCTGAACCTTCAAACTACGAGGAAAAGATGCGTATTTATAATTCTCAGGTACTCACTCCTTACACTATTTCTAAAATAACCCATGCCCTTATGGGTCCTATGTGTGACCCTTATGAAGATCTTACTAATTTTAGAGATTTTTCCCTAGTTATCATAGGACAAAACTTATAGGTAGGATTAAGGGACCCGTGAATCTAGAATACCTGACTACTACTCTACGAGTCTCACTCAGTCCCCGCAACCAAAAAACATGATGATTATATCTCTTGGTTATATAAGATAGAAGCCAGAATGAGTGAAATCTGGAGAGAGAGAGAGAGAGAGAGAGAGAGAGAGAGAGAGAGAGAAAGAGAGAGAGAGAGAGAAAGGTATCTTCAAATTGATTCAACTGTCGAGAATCAGTATGACATACTGCTAAAACATATTGGTCACGTCCCTATACTATTGGGAAATTACCACAAACATCTTTCAACTTCCTTGTGGAATGTTGACACCCACACTCTTCGACATGGAGGTCATTATTGACTTTCTCCCTACTGGTGGCAACTTTGACCCCAACGAGAGCGACGAAGATAACATTGATTTCGACAACAATTGCACCGACTTTAGTAGGTGCATCGAAGATTACCATGTTATTGTCACCATTGAAGTTACTGCTGAAAAACATATTGTGTTCCTTGCATTGTGGTTATCCAGATGCATATTTTCTTATAGATTGATTAAGGTGATGAAAAGGTATTTGACTTTTTCCAACCAACTGCATGAGGGAAAAGATGTATGTCTTAACTAGTTGATCTTAGGGTCACTATATGAATCCATAAGAGAAGCCACTGAAGCCTTAAGGAACTTCAAACCCAAAGACAGTTTACTAATGGCTGGACCAATTTGGCTACTTCAGTTATGGCTCAATTCCACATTCGAAGCTTCTCTAAAGGTCGAGCATCCAGATGACAATGACGCCACCATTAGCGGCAGAAGTATCGAAGGCTTTCAACTGAACCTTCTGACCCCCACTGATAAAAATAGGTCGGATCGATAAGCCTTTTGTACTTATTTTCTGATGTTCGCCAAGCGTTATAACTTCACTGTGACCATGGCCCCTTTCTCTAAAAGAACACATGGACCTGAATGGTTCACACGTCAGTTTTGAACAATTGGCAAAAAAGAGAACGAATTGAAAAGGATATGGGAAGCCTTCTTGACTCCCAAAATTCTCTCTACCAGACTTGGGACCTCCAAGGAACACGTGAGGATCCTTAGTTATCAACCTAACTTGGTATTACGCCAATTTGGGATTAGCCAATATGTACCTCAACTATTCTTCAACAAGAAAAGCGAGTTGTGCCTCAGCACCGTCGACTACTCCGGAGATGATTACCTTCAAAAGATAGCTCGACATGTTGATGGTCGACCCACACTTACTTTATTTGCTTTTGAACCCTCTTACTACTGCGCCCAAGATTTCGACACTTGGTGGAGATCTTATCATGCAAAAGAGTTTATGGATGCTACAATAATAAGCCAACACCTCATTGACGTTTCTCTTCTTTGCAGCAAAAATTAGACAAAGGTAGATCTAAACACCTCAAAGAGATTCAAGCTTTCTAGAAATACTTTGAAACCGTGTAAGACCCCAATGACATTAGTCGGACAATCCGTGAGGCATCAGTTACTTTAAAATATAAAATACAGGCGAAGCTTCCTAATTTGAAGATTCCAGAGTATGTGGAGGACAAATATAAGTTCTCCCTGAATTATTACCCTCATTGATTTCCCATTTTGCCCACCAGCGAAATAGATATGACTTTTTCCCCTCCGTTTCCACGGTGGTTCATTTGTGGGGAATTTCTGAAGGTACATAAAAACGAGTGCTTGAAACCTATGCAGCGAGTGACTCTAACTAAGTCGAACTTATACAGTTTCAAAGGCCACCTTCATGTCGACATAGATCATGTCAGGGTCGAAAATACCATACATGAGGGTGAGGAAAGAAAAGAAATCTCTTCACCATCTTTCAAATCTTATAATTTCCATTCTCTATGTTTACAATTGCTTTTACTTTATTACAACTATCACACAAAGGAAAAAGACACGGGACGCTGCTAGTGCTAAAGTAACACTCAAACAATTCAAGGTCGAGGAAACCTCGTCTAAACCTACCCAAGTAAGACTTTCATTGTAATGCTAAGATTTGTATTTCTCAACACCTTTAAGCATTTTTATTTACTCGAACTCTTCTTGTATAATTGTTGTGCAAGTCAATGATGCCAACGGAGAGGACGAATCTTCCACGACAGTCCCTAAAATGATCCATATCGAAGATTCATCCCCTAAGCCTCCTCTCCATAAAAAGAAAACATGGGGTGCTGGCGCCAAAAAGATTCCAGCCATCCCTAGAGTGGCTCCCACTCCTAAGGATAAGAAGGGGAAGAAGGTTCATGCAGGGAAAACTGTGAAGACGAATGGCGCGGCAAGGAGGTTGGCCTCGAATGAGAGTGCTAACTCCAACCCTGACTCTAATACCTTAAAGGTAAATCCATTATTTTGTATCCTTTTCCCAATTTTTATATTGAGTATTCTCGCTTGACTTTTTTGCAGGATAAACCTTCGACATAACCCGTGTCTGGATTTACTGAGAAACCAGCTCTTACCAATAGCTCACCACTACATTAACCCACTTCTACCACAACCATTATCGATGAAGTCAACAAACCCTCATAAGTTGATGACAACACTTCTCACAAATCGACTGGGAAAGCTTCCCTTTATGAATCAAACTCTTCAACATTTGCAGAAGAAGAAAAAAATAAAATGGACATGGATGACACTTCACTAGGGAATACCTTAGAACAAGAAGATCCAAAGCAACCAACTCCCCCAGGAAGTCCTCGACCCACTCAAGAAGCCCAACCACAAAACAAAGTTGCTGACACCTTAAATGATACCGATCAATCCATTAAGGTGACTGCCACGAGTGTGGAGAAAGAAACTCCCAAAGTGTCAACCACGAACGTCGCCTCTTTGAAAACCAATCTCCTATCCCAAGAAAAAATGGATGCGTTGAAGAAATCTAATCCTAGGGCCTACATAAAGATGATGCTAAGCAGAAACGGTAGCTCCACTGACAGGTGTTCAAGTTCTTTGACCATTTTTGGAGGTACGAATAGGCCTGGGTCCGTAGATAAAATTTTGAAACTGCTGAAGACCCTTGTTGGATGGATTAATTTTTTTGAGGTCTTGGAGAAGGATTTTATATATGGCCATAATATCAAGGTTCAACTCAAAAAATTGGATGTCCCTGATGTCCCTATCGAAGTAGTTGATTTCTTGGTCACTTTTGGGACCCTCTTTGAACAAATTCTCACTGACTTCAAGAGGAAGCATGATGCTAAGATGAAGATGGTGGTTTGACCTTCAGGGGTCAATTCTCGGACTTCATATTCATTTTTTGAGTATGATTGTAGAATTTTAAATGGCCCTTCCCAATTTCGGGACCATTTTCCCAAAACTCTATCTTTCTGATCCATGAGCAATATGACTTTCCACATTAAGTCACCCAAATTAAATGTTTTTTACTTATCTTTTTTATTGTAAGCTTTAGCTATTCTTTCCTTTTGTCTCATCAAGACATCTATAGCGGCTAATCTCTCTTTGCTTAACTAAACTAACTCGTTGAATATCATTCCCCAATAACATTCAGTGGGGATTTCAGCTTGCCTTTGAATCCTAACTGATTGCAAGTATATTTCTAGAGGAAGCACTACATCGTGTCCATAAATAAGTTGGAATGGTATAAATTTGGTCAATTCTCTAGGAGAATTGTGACATACCCATATGAATTGGTTTAGGGTTTTATGCCGATTCTTTAGCTTTTAACCCACGTGCTTTTTTATCAAACCAATTAATATTTTGTTTGTTGCTTCAACTTGACCATTGGCCTGGGCATAATATGATGTTGAGGTCCATAACTTAAAACCTGTTTCTAAGGCAAACTCCACCATTTTTCACCCTGTGAAAACTAAGCCTTGGCATGTGGTAATAGTTTCTAATATTCCAAATCTATATATAATGTGATTCTGGATGAAACTTATTACCTCCTCCTGGTCAACATTAGGAAAAGGTATGGCCTCTATCCACTTAGTGAAATAATCCATTCCCACCAGAATGTACCTATGCCCTTTGTATGAAGATGGCTTGATCTCGCCAATTATGTCCAAAGTCCAACCTATGAAAGCCATGGCTTAACTATTGAGTGTAACTCACTAGATGACACATGTTGAATACCTCAGTATTTTTGGTATTCTTGGCAGCCTTTGGCAAAATCTATGCAATCTTTTAACATAGTTGGTCAATAAATCCTTAGTCGAAGCAACAAACATTTAATCTTGTGACCAACCTGGTGGGAGCCACATGATCCATATGCACCTCATAGACCGCCAAATATGTTTCGCTTTCACCAAGGTACTTGAGGAGAAACTCTTCAAGAGTTTTCTTCAACAACTCATTTCCCATGACTACATAACTTAGGGCTCTGTACTTGATTTTTTGATCAGTTACTCCTATTGGGTTTCCTAAATATTCGACTATAGGTTTTCACCAACCATTATCTAACATTAAGTCAATGGCCAAAACTTCATAGTTCAAAAACTTATTAAACTTATAATTGTCTAAGTTTGGTGGATCTTCGTATTCCTCTGCCCCCCCAAGTTTTGAAATTGACAATGTTTCTTGAGGGTCCCCTTCCGAGGAAAAATTTTCCTTTATCTTGACAAAATCTTCCAACCTCTCTTTAGAGATTTTATACCCTGAGGCTATCTGAGCCAAGTCATTGGCCTCCTGATTCTCCAGTCGAGGAATGTGGTCGATTGAAACGTGATCAAAATGTTTCCGCAAAGAGTTAGCTCTGAAAAAGTATAACATCAAGCTATCTTTGATGCATTTATACTCTTTCTTTAGTTGTTGAACCACTAACTCAGAATCTCCCTTTATTTCGACGTCTTTTGCCCCCAAGTCCAACAAAATTTGAAGGCTTGTTGTCAAGGCTACATATTCGATCTCATTATTGGAACATGACTCCTTTATCTTATACCTAAACTTAGTAGGTATGTTTTTTGGCGAAAGGATAAAGATTCCTATTCCGGCTCCATCTTTATGTCTGGAATCGTTGAAGTACAACTTCCAAGGCCTAGTTTCTACGTACGCCTCCACTGTTTCGACCATTGAATGGTTAACAATAAAGTCTGTGGTAATTTATACTTTTACTACTTTCAAAGGACAATAATTCAAGGAGTATTAAGTAAGCTCTGAGGCCCACTTCCCTATTCGACTATGCAATATGGGATTTGATATCATATGCTTAATAGCGTTGAAATGAGAGTAAACATAAACTTCGACTAGTTTTATGTAATGCTTCAATTTTGTACATGAAAAGTACAGGCACAAACATAGTTTTTCAATCGGGTTATACCTAGTTTCTGCATCTCTTAAGATTCGACTGAGGTAATATATGGATCTTTAGATACCATTATCATCCTCTTGCGTAAAATACTACCTATGGTCGAATCTGATGCAGCTATGTACAATTTCATGCTCCTATTTCTACTTGGAGGTAACAATATTGGAGGCTTTATCAGATATTGCTTGATGTTTTCAAAAGCCTGTTGTTGCTCGCTCCCCCAAATGAAATCATTGTCTTTCTTTAGTCGAAGCAGTGGCGAGAATGGTTAGATTTTTCCACTTAGGTTGGAGATGAACCTTCTCAGGAAATTGATTTTCCCCAACAAAGATTGGAGATGCTTCTTTGTCGAAGGAGGCTTGAGATCCACAATTGCTTTCATTTTGTTTTGATTAATCTCTACGCCCTTCTTGTGAACCACGAACCCTAAGAAGTCTCCTGCACCAACACAGAAAGCACATTTTAATGGATTCATTTTCAATCCATATTTCCTCACCCTCTGAAAGGACTTTCGAAGATGGTCCAAATGACCATTTTCTGATGAGAATTTTATGACTATGTCATCAATATATACTTGTATAAAAGTCTTGATGAAGTCATGAAACATAGATTTCATCGCTCTTTGGTAATTCTCCCCAATATTTTTTAGACCAAAGGGCATCACTATCCATTCATAAGTTCCTAACGCACTTGGGCATCAAAACACCGTCTTAGGTACGTCCTCCCCAGCTATAAAGATTTGATTATAACCTGAGTACCCATCTAACATACTTAAATACTCATGACCTACGACTGAATTGACTAGCATTTCTACCACAGGTATATGGTATTCGTCTTTAAGTGTAGCATTATTTAGATCCCTAAAGTCTATGCAAACTATAAGGGTACCATTTTTCTTTATAACTAGAACAAATATTAGCTAACAATTCAATGTACCTGGTCGTTCTTATGAACTTGGTTCTGAGCAACCTTTCGATCTCTTCTTTGATCTTCGGCGTTATCTCTGGTGCAAACCTTCTTAGCATTTGTTTCATTGGCTTCTTGCCAGTTTAAATTGGCAGCTTTAATTCCACCATGTCCCGACTTAGTCATGGCATCTCATTGTAGTCCTAGGAAAAATAATGTTTATATTCTTTGAGTAGCTCGACTATTTTATTTTTTATGTCTGGTTTTATCTTGGTGCTAATGTATATTGGTTGCTTTGCTGCTCCTTCGCCCAAGTCTACCTCTTCTAGGGGTCTTGAGCCTGCATTTTCTTATTAGTTACAAGTGGGTCTTTTTCAAACCCCAAAGGCTCGTTGTTATAATTGCAAACGAGCCTCTAACTTTCTGAAGTTGTTTTCTGGCCCATAGGGCCACCTCCAAGTTCCTCGGAGCTTTCGACGTTAGCTTCGAAAGCCAAATTGAGATCAGCCTCAACCTCTAAGGCAAAGTTTATTCCTATTTCGACCATATAAGATGAAATTCGAGCCAATTATCTTGACTCAACAGTCATTCTCATCGACCATTGTCCATCCTGTAGGGGATAGACTCCCTTCTTCGACAGGCACATCCTCTACCTTCTCCTTGTCCCATATAAACCCATAGTTTGGATGTAGGTTCAGGGAGTAGGTGGAGTTTCTCTCAGAAGTATATACCTCCTCTATAACATAACATGGCTATATCTTTTCCAAGTTCCTATCAAAGTATTTTCTTCCGACCTTGTCTACTTCGACTTTATAGTAATTTTGGTCGGCTTCTATATTTTCGACGATACCATCTTCCCTCCAGATGGCTACACTTTGGTGCAGCGTTGACGACACCACACAAATTCGTGTATCCACTCACGTCCAAGCAGTAAGTTATAATTAGCATTGGACTTGATGACCATGAATAATGTTGGCCTAGAATTTGAGACAACTGATAGGTATACATGGATTACACCTAGTGTGTTGCTGGTCTTGCTCTCATAATTGGACAAAACCATATTATGGGGCCTAAGATCTTCGTCGGTCCTCCCCATTTTCTTGAATATGGAATGCGACATTAAATTAACTGTTACGCCTCCATCTACAAACACTATGTTGACGAGCATGTCGTCTACCTTCGCCTTAATAAATAATGACTTCTAGTGATACATCATTCCTAGATCAGGCCTTTCAAATACATCATGTTGTTCTTCGACCATGCCATCATTCATGATGTAGTAACATAGAGGCTTCTGGTTATCCTCCTGGTGCTGTACGAAATCCTCTTCAGCTTCGGACACTTCAGACAACCTATCATATTCAACTGGAAACACTGAGATAATACCATAATTAATTTGTAAATCATCCTCAGACTCTTTGTCAAAGTTGTTCGACCATTTCATCATCTGATCAAGGTGTGTATTTCGGCTCTTCATCCTCCGACTGAGAAGTATAGTGGGGATCCTTCTCCTCAGGCTGGGGAATGTATTCAGGAGTTTCGTCCTTATACTGTCGAGAGTATTCGATCGTCTTCGCTCTAACCCTTGGTGCCCCTTTACCCATGCGGGCTTCCTTCAAAGATGGCCTTTGAGTGGCTGTCAACTTATCTCCCTCCTTAAACCTCTTCGAATAAGGCTTCACTAAAGCCTTCGACGTAACCATGTTGCGCTTCGCCTTTGGGGCATCATGCTTTTTTGCAAAGGCTTCCCTTTCAACCTTCTTTTTTCGTTGATGATGCCTCCATTGGGTGCGCTTCATGAGATTGTTTCCCTTGTAGGTCGGAGGGATATGATATTTCCCCTTCGATATCTTCTGCCCATTTTGTCTTGGCATCCTGACCTTAGGGTCGACTTCCTTCCATTTGGGGTGATTTCCCCTTTCTGATTTACAGGTGTCATACCCCAAAATTCACCATACCCTTCAAAATGTTCATCTAGGTCACTAACCCTAATTATTTGCATGTCCTCATGGTCATTCATTTCATTTGCATAGGCATGGTTCAAAACAAGAGAACAAGCATCTTGGATTCAAAGCTTTGTTCTTGTGCCTAGCGGAAACTAGGGTTTCCCAGTAGCTGGAGGTTTCTCAATCAACCAAACCCTAATTGGAGGTAGCTCTTGAGGCTTGTATATGTGCTTGTCATTGATGATTGATCTGTGGCTTCTTGGTGAAGCAAAACCCGAATTTGGGGATTCCCACTTGATCATGGACCCATAAACCCAAATTATGTCTAACACTCATTGTGTGGGCTCACAACCCTAATTTCATCTTTTTTTTCATCATCCATTATGCTTGATTCATTTGCTTGGTCAGGATTCATCCACTTCACTTGTTCATGGCCCTTTATGTTGGTTGCTTGGTTTTGATTCCATCCACTTCATGGTCTCACATGTTCATCTTGTGCTTGTTCATGCCCATTGGCTCTAGTCCAAGCCCATGACCCCACAACTTTCACCTGCTTACATTCATCCATGGCATTTCATCTAATAATCTCTTCATTCATAGCCCATGGATTGCTTTTGTCTTGTTTAGATCCATTTATCTGATCATTTCAAGTACATGGTTCATTCTTGGTTTCATCTGGTCATTGGTCACAAATCCACTTCATGTCGTTGGTGTTTGGTCCATAGATCTTTGGTTAGGTCACAGTCATTGTCCATTTTGGTCCTTGTTAAGGTCTAAGGATTCATCTAAGTCTTGTACAACCCATCCACATACATTCTTTTGGTCATGGTTCTTTCATGGTTTATTCATGGATCTTTGGTTTAATTCAAGTCATGGTCATGTTCATGTTCAAGTTATTCAAGTCATGTTCATACAATGCATTCAAAGACCAAACTAAATCCATTCAAGTTCATACAAGATTCATTCAAATATCAATCTTATTCATACCAAAACATCAAATTCCATACATTAGAAATCATAAGGATCTCCATATGTACAAAAATCCACAAAAGTGGTACTTTAACCAAATGTTGACTTTGGTCAACAGTTGACTTTTTGGTCAACTTTGACCAAAGTCAACTCAAATAATTCCACCTAGCCTAAACCCTAATTCCTACTTTACTTATCCAACAAGCCATCTTTTTTTGTTTAAGTCTTCAAAAGCCTTCATTTTCTTTTGATCCTTTGATGTTGGCCATGAACTATGTTTCTTCAAATGCAAGACATGTTGTAAGCCTTGTTCAATCCTCATATTTTTTCAAATACCCTGCAAAACCAATCCAAGCATCATGTTCAATTTACCATCACAATTCTGATACACATGGCATGGTTCATAACACATTCATCCAAGCAAACCAAAACAATGGAAGCCATACCACAAGTTAGCAATGCAATGCAAAACATCAAACCAAAGGCATTGCATCATGCCATAAAAACTTGCAAATAAAACAAGCCATGAGCCAAATGTAAACATGACGCAACAAGGAAAACTTTGCAGAACCAACCTGACCAATAACATGCAAGCAGAATATTTCAAGGCCAAAACCAGTCTACAATTGAGCCTTACTCCAATGTGCAACAATGCAACAACCCGCCAGGTGTAGCCATGCCTCGAGCCAAATCATGCGAGCATCAAAACCTGATAAAAACGTCACATTATCAGCAAGTTATCCAGCAGAAAGACATCACCACAATACAAACATATATCCTATCATGCCAACCCTGCAATGTATCTGTCCACATTAGGAATGCAACATGAACATTATAAAACATCAAGGAAACCACAATTCTGCAGCATTGAACATCATACCTGCACCAACATGATCAACAACAACTCAAACATTCACCCAGCAATGCAGATCACCAACAGTCCAAGCATTATGTCGAGTACAACAAGCTCACATCAAGCATCATAATAACAAATCATCAACAGCAAGCCATGCACAAATCAATTTAAAACACAACCAGCATATACATTAACATTCAAGCATCACCAAAGCAACTTACACTCAATTATCCTAACACATGCCCTAAAAACTAACCTAACAGAACATCAGAACTAACCTAATTGCACTAACCGAATAATAATAGATGGATTACATTGGGATCACCTCAAGTCAGTTACTAATCATATCAACTAGCCTCGATTTTTCAGTGACATTTACTAACTGACTCATAACAGAATTTTCACAAATCCCAATAACAATAAGAACCTATGTAACCCTCAATCATGAGCTAGCCAAAACCTCCACCATTTTCTCATATGAACCCTGAATCATCATCACAAACACTCAAAAAAAACTCTCACATCAAAAACACTCTCCATGAATTTTGATTCTCATAGCTCTAGCTCATCCACCATTTTCTCATATGAACCCTGATTCATTCATCCAAAATCACAAACACCCAAAGACTCATCTTCATCATTCATTATCAACATTCAACTGAACCTCACATTCATGATTCTGACCCTCATCTTCATCACTCCTCAACACACTTCACTCCTCAGAACCCTTAATCTCATATCATTCTCTACATTCAAACCCTATCCATATTCAATATCCACTCCTTATGAATTCGATCATTCATACATCACTTGGTTTCCCACTTAACATGCTTTTTAGAAGAAGATTCAAGAAGAAGAAGAATCAAGAAGGAGAAGAATCAAGAGCAAGAAAGGGATTCAGTACTTGCCTGGAAGCTCATCGTCTTCGTCTTCATCATCTCCAGCAAGGTACTTCTGAAAACTCTTCTTTTCACTAATTTCTTTTTACCATAATGTAGATTATTGGGAGGGGATTTAAAGCCCCAATCCCATGGGCTTTGAATCTTAAGAGGGAGGATTTAATTTAGGTTTTAAATTTAAGGTTCTTGAGATTTCCTAATTCGGTTAGGGACTTAGGCTTTGATTTACACGAAATTGAGGGGATATTCGTAGAGAGCTTGAGGAGACGAGTGGAATGGTGTGTCCAATTTCCCTTTTTGGTGGCCACTTCCGCCAGAGGCGATTTTTGATGCGGTGACCCATGGAGGTTTCAACCTGAGTCATGTCTGAGCTCAGTTTTGAGCATGCGCGCATTTTTCTCAATTCCATTTAAATTCGTTTGAATTCTTTATTTTACTATGTGACTAATTGATTGCTGACTGGATTTACATGTTGAGTATTTTCATTGCATTGCCTTGTGTTTGTTGGGCCAACATGTGAATGTGCCCAAGCTTTTTTTACTCAACATCATCTTGAATCTTCCAAGTGCACCCCATGCCCAAGGACTGAATTCTAGTGGGCCTCTGGCCCTAAAGCCCACACACCCCATTTAGTATTGCACCTAATTCCAGTTCTGAACCCCCTGGCCCATGTTCATTTATTTCATTGTTTTTTGATATTTTTTTCTTCATATTTTCATGATTGATTTTAATTCTTGATTTTGGATTTTAATTATTGTTTTTATCATGTTTATATATATAAAAAATACATGTAACTATTTAGTTTATTTTCACTTAGAACTTAACATGTTTAGGATTAATTTGTTTTGTTAATCACCATTAAAAATGTATTGAAAAGAAATGCTTGATTAACTATTGATTGTTGATTTTTTTTACCTATAATTCTACATCTTGATTCAATTACCATGTATGCTTAGTTAGGTTAAATTTGTTTTTGCTAGCTTGATCCATGTACCATGTTCATGAAGTAAAGTCCATTTTAATTCTATTTAATTTTTCGTTTAGATTGTGGTTTTGGATTAAATTGAAAATGTCATTTCAATTTATGTGATGTATGCTTGTGTATGTCCATTTTGTTTACCATTATCTTACTATCATTTTGTCATCATGATCCATATCATATACCATTTAATTTCCATTTAATTCATTTGTTTAATTCATAGTAACTCCATATGTTTGCATTCACATGTCCATTGAGATTCAAGTACAATCCAAGTTATCATGACCTCTAATCCATTCATTTGACTTGTATTGTGTGAGGATACCATGCCACTTGATTGTTTTAGTCATGATATTTAGTTTGTAACTTGTTTAATTTCCATTTCCTTTTCCATTGTATTGTATGGTTCCATCCCCTATTATCGGTCACATGTCCTCCCATCCCATACAAGTGTAATAACTTAGGATTATTTGTTGGGTAATGCTAACTTGTGCCCCCGGGGCACAAGTTAAGAACTAAACATAGAAATAATATTTTGAAAATTTTGTACTGATTTTAATAAAAATATATAATTAAATTTTTTATTGATTTTTTCAATGCAAATTTTCTTAAAGTGAGTTTCTTAACTTGTGCCCCTAGGGCACAAGTTAGAATTTCTTTTATTTGTTTTATAGATTATCATGCATTTTAACTAAAAAGATAAAACCAAACTATAAAACAAAACTTTTCAAAAGACACAGCATACTTGATCCAACACCAAGTGTTTTCCAAATCAAAGTCACATAGAAACGCGAGTGCTTGATCCAATGTCAAATATCTCTCCACGCCATTCTCTTCTTTTATCAATCTATCTCATTCTATATTCTCTACTTTCATTCTTCACACATTTTCATAATAAATTCAAACACTTGATCCAACGACAAGTTCCTTTTTCAAAATAATTTCTCAAAAAACCGGAATGGAAAAGTGGGGTGTACATGCTTGTACACAATATTCAAGTACTTGGGTTGTCGGTCGTACCTATCATGGGGACCCGACACTTGACTTCCCCTTTAAATCATATAATGATTCGAACATGTTCAATCTAGGTGCTATGAGGGAGAAAAGGGTGGTTAGGAGGATACCATTGTCCTCTAAACTCTCAAGTATTATGATTGTTGGTTGTACTTAGTTAAGGGTCAGATACTTGTCTCTCTCTAAGTATAAATGATTAGACTTGCCAAACTTTTTCACAATTCAAATCTCAAGCTTCAATTGTTTTCAATTGGCTTCAGAAAAAGGATTATGGTTTCAATTTCCTTCTCTCCATAAATAGTTGAAGCAAACAGAAAAAGAGCATGAAGATAACCACCGTTGGCTCGAGATAGCTGTTAAGGAAAATAAATCCTTGAGGGATGAATCCGACTTGGAGATCAAGAAGCTCAAGATTTCCCTTTATAACGCCAATGCCAAATTTGAGATGGAACATCGTCTCAAAGAAGAAGTTGTCAGAGCTTCCTGTGTCATACCTCAATTCTGGAGGGATAAGTGTCAAAAAGCTGAACTTGCCACTCTGGGTGTTGAACGTTGGAGAGACCGGTTTGGGGCACTAAAGAAAGAAAGCATGGTTTGACTCAGTGAGAATGCACACCTGAAGGTAACCATGTTCAGATACTTTACTTGGAATGGAGTAACCATGTTCAGATACTTTACTTGGAATGGAACGTGCACCGTCTCCTCCTGCAAAATCTGTCTGAAGAACAATTACATTGCAATTTGTTAGTTATTATAGGAATACACTTAGAATGAATAATCAAATGATCAAATCACTAAATTAAGATGAAACACACTAGATTTCCTTGAAGAGGAATGAAGAGTAGATTCAGGTACTCTCAAACCATTCTCGAGGATCTGCATCCGCACCTTCTCCGTCGTAGCATGAAATAGGTTGTCTAGGTTACCATTAAATTCCTCAAAACCCTTCACATTTGTAGATTTTATCATGAATGAAGTTATTATCCTTCTAAAATATGGAAGAGAAAACCAAAAGATGGATGTATGAGACTAACATATCATGCAAAATCATTGTTGTATACTCCTGGAGGTGATGTGGATGATGGCTCTAGAGGATGATGTGATGTCACCCTAAGTGCATAAAACAATGATGTTTGTTACTTTCTATTAACCCTTTCAACTTTAATGTAGAGTAGTTTCACAAAAACATAAGAGAGACTCTATACATACCTGAAGGTGAATCATGGGGTGGTTGATTGGCCTTAATCCATAAGTTAAGGAGAAGTGTTGGTTAATATATATCTTATTTTACACTTGAAAATAATCCTTCGTTTAGTGCAACGAGTGACACCTTCATGATGTCAACTATCTTAGTTAAAAACATGATACTATGTCATTGCTTCAACTGAGAGAAGAAATATTTCATTGTCTAAGTATATAGATGTCTAATTCTTAGGAAAAGGATTTCTAGATGTAAATGAATATCAATTGAAAACATTTTTCATTCCTCCTCTTTTTGAAAACAAATCAGAAGTGTTTTGAAGCCAGTTTTGGTATCTAGGAGCAGGGATCGTGGTTTCACTTCCCTCCATAAATAACTGACTTCTTTCCATAAATAGTTAAAGCAAACATAAAAATAGCACGGAGATAACCATTGTTGGTTCTGTAAGACCCTAATTTTAACCCTAAGATCCCTCATGCTATCTCATCATATGCATTGACATTGGGACCACACCTTGGCATCCTCCTTACCCCTCATTCATTAGGTTTTCATTGAGAGAGATCACCAAGCACATTTGATTGTATCATACTTTATTTTTTATTATTTACTAACCAAAATACCAAAAATATGTCAATGTATAGTTTGTTACTTTTGTAGGTAGTGTGTGTGTTCACCCATGTTCCATCAAGCTCATATATAGGGTTTAAGACCCTCAATGCAAGGAGCACAATCAAGAATTTGTTTACATTGGTTATAAGCATAATATATGAATCCCCATGGTATTCACATGATATTTTGATCAAGAAATCATCAAGAGTTTGGAGTTTGTTTGCCTTGAAAACCCTAATTCATCTGGGTATCTTGTTGTGACTTCTTCAACAAGTTTCTTAAAAAATTGATCAAATATTTCAAGGGATACTTAACATTACATCATCCTACACATATATTATTCTCCATGAGTCCCAAAAGTCAAGAGAATGTCAAGCTAGCAAGATGGTTCATGGTGGTTGACTAGAGAAAGTCAACTGGTCGAAACTGGGGTTCCTTAGACCCTATCTCCTACAATTTTTGTCATATGAAAATAATTCCAAGCAAAATGTTACTCAAAATGACATTCCAAACAACTTTCATGTTGAAGTCAAGAGCTAGTTTTGCTTGGAAAGTCATTTTTTATGGTAAAATATTATAGGTCATTTTGTCTGAACCCTAGTTTGGAGGTCAACTTCCCAAGACCATAACTTGTTCAATTTTTATGAGATGAAATCCATTCAAATTGAATGATCAAATTCAATATGTCTACTTCAACTTTTATGTTCGGAGGGAGTTAAAATTCGACTTGCAAATGTATGTGCCAAGAGGAAACATTATAGGTCATTTTGGGCTAATACCATTGAACAAGTGGTTCCTCAACTTCTAAAATGCATAACTCCTTCATGCCAAATCCAAATGAGGTCTAATTTGTGACCAAATTGAATAGGTTTGAAATAGATACAACTTTCATGAAGGAACGTTTCTCATTTGAAGTCCATATAAAAAGTTATTCAAGGTGGAAGAAGTAAACATTTGACTTGGGACTTAGAAACTTTTCAAATATGTTTGATTTCCCAAACTTCCGCCTCAAAATTCATCATGATCCAAGCTTCAAATGAAAAAGTGTTCAACATGAAAGTTGTTCCCCTTGATCTCACCTTTCAAAAAAGTCTAAGATCATCTCATTTGGCCAAAGTATGAAGGACTTGCGCATGGGTGTAAGTTGATGGACCATTTGGATATTTTCCACTTCCACTTTTCATACACAATTGCATGGCCTTCCAACATGAATTTATCATGACTTTCACTCAACTTTGGATCAAATTGCATCACTTGATGGGCCTATCACACGCCCATGCAAGCAACATGCAAAGGAATTATTCAAATTTTTCCAAAATTGGAAGTGTGTGGAAATCAATCTCATGGCCTATAAGTAAGACCCTAATTGCTCAGAATTAAGGACCTCATGCCCAAGCTTTGAACCTACAACCTCAAACCCTCACCATTGAAGGATAAGCTTGAATATTTTCTTTGAAAATCGAGTTTCAATTCTCCATTTGTTTTGAGATTGAAACTCCAAGAGTCCATACCTTTAATTGATCCTAATCACCTCCAACAAGCATCTGAAGCAAGGCCAAGCATAATTGAAAGCAAGATCGTGCCAATCTGAAGCTCCATTCAAGGTGAATTTTCAGAAATTTCATCTCTTCGATTCTCTCTCAATTATGCACCATTCTTGTTGATTTTTGGTTGTTTGAAGTCCTATCAATGTAGGCAAAAAGATTGAGTTGCTTTGAGGTCAAATCGAAATAACTCAGTTCATGATCCTCAAAATTCAAATCCCTGTATCTTTTTATATACTTGGAATTGGAGAAAATTGATGCCAGATTCGTGCTCCTGAGCATTTTTCCTTCAAATTAGTGTATTCAGTTTTCATTTTCCTTTGAATTGAGCTTGGACCAGACCGGTGGTGCTCATCGGAGAAGATGGCCGGAGCTAGGGCTCTGGTGGTGCGCTGGATCAATCCAGGTCATCTAATTTGGTTCTCACGTTTTAATCTCATCCATCCAATTTGATTACCACGTGTGTGGCACAGTTGACTGAGGTGTTGGTGGAATGCGCACGCTTAACCATCAGATATGTCACCTCAATTAATGAGGGAGATCTGATGGGCCTTGTTTTTTTTTATATTTTATTTTCTGATTTTTCATTTAATCCTTTTATTTTAATTAATTCATATCAATTTCATTTTTAATCCAAAAAATATGGGACTTTCACCAAAAAAATTCAAATATTTTCCTCTTTCATTTTCTGAATTAAAATTATTTTTTGGATTAATTTTGATATTTATCATGATTTAATTGTTTTTGTGCATATTTTTAATTGTTTAAAAATACTTCTGACTTTTCAAAAATTATGATTTTTTTGTCTAAGGTCATTTGACCTTGTTTGACCTATGATAAATCTCTTGGACATTTATTTGGTCTTTTGAAGAGGTTTTAGGTTTTTGATCAAACATAATTTAATTTAAATGCATTTTAATTTGATTTTTAATTGATTAATTGTGTTGAAATTATGTTGAGCCATTTTTATTGACTTGTGAAGTTTGACTATTTGTTTGGGCCTTGGTCAAGGTTGATTTAAGTTTTGTTGGATTAAAATCATTGGATTCAGAGGATTGATGAAATGTACATTTCATCTCCCAAAATGAATGAATGATTTTAATTTGATAAAGTTCTTCCCATAACCAATTTGTGTTTGTCTCATCTCCCCTCACTCTTCATCTTCAATCCCGTTATATCCCATCCCTTTCATTAATCAATGAAGTCTCAATATCCTAAGGCTAATTGGTTCATCAATAACTTTGTGTTAGATGAACCAATACAAGTATGGATGAGATTAGGTCCATCCTTTAATCATTTCTTTTTGAGTATGGTATATTTTAGGAGTATGGTTCATGATACCATATCTCTAACATGCATTAACACCAAAATTTCGATTGCCCGACCTCAAATAGTTATGACTTCTACTTAAGTCCAATTACGATTGCTTAACATAAGGCTAAAATTTGACCCAAAGGCATAACATTCTAGTAAGTGAGATTGTAAGTCTCCCCTCTTTCATGGTATTGTATGGAAACTTGGTCTTTTTTCCTTTCTTTGGAAGATGTCTTGGTTCAAGGATTTATGCTTGTGAATAGAGGGTTGAGTGTTCTCCAAAGAATGACTTAAACAATTGAAAAGCAAAACACCACTAACATCTAATCAACTAACATTTGACTAACTTCTATTATTATTCCTTTTAATTTCAAGTCATTTACTTTATGCAATTTAAATTCAAGTCATTTATCATTTCATTTTCCATTTACATATCATTCAACTTGTTTATGTTTATGTCATTTTCACTTTGCTCACTTGAACCATATGTTGTGTTTGTATATATTTGTTTGTGTATCTTGTTTATGTTTATGGTCTTAGGACCTTAAAATACTTAATAAACAACAAAAAACCATAAAAAATGTTTGTGTGGACTGTTGGATTTGATCTGAGCTTTGGACCTAGAATTAAGCAACATTCCCTATGCAAAAGGACTTGACCAATGCCAACATTTTTGAGACCAAGTTATTTTGATTTGAGTTTCCATCTGATAAAAGTATTAGGATCTACATGAATTCATCTGCTACATAGTCTTGATGCAAATGTTACTTTGAACCTGTGTTTAATGCCTTATTCTGAGCCAATAAAGGATTATGTCATCTGATATATGGGAAGATTAAGAACAAGACTATGAAGTTGCTTGCTTGGATGTGGCTATCTTTATTTCATGCCTTACTCTTCATATTGCTACTTGCTTATTGATATTGCTTGATTTAAAGTCCAAAGGAAAAATGGGTTTCTATATGACATTCTTGTCTATTGGATTGCATCCCATTGGTCAGATCTTTTCAACTCTTAACTTTTAATTTTATGCTTAGGATTAGTCTCTTCATCTCTTCCCATTTCTTAAATTTCAAAATATCTCCCCCCCTTTTCTTAAAATCTTCTTTGCTTGTGATTTCTAAACTTAGACTCTATTGCAAATTAGAAACTTTGGCCTTATGCCATTGCATTTTAAAACTCTTTTCTTAAATAAAACTTGCAAATGAATCTAATCATATTGACTTAAAAATTTCAAAAGACAAAAAGAACTAACACTCATTCAAACTCTTTTTGGCCTTTGTGCCTCTTCTAAAATTAAGTTTTGGTTAAAAGCAATTCACTCACTTTGAAATTGATACTACGAACTACGAGATTTTGATCCCTCATTTTTATGTTGGTACGTAGGCACAAGTCTGAAGGTCTTGTCAAACACAAAAATATAATTAATAAATTCTTTTCTCATCCCCACACTCTATTTATTGCAAACATCTTTTATGCCAAAAATACATACACACATAAAAAAGGGCTCCCTATGAGTACCTAGGACACTTTGGGTTCTAACACCTTTCCTCTGTGTAACCAACCTCATTACCTATAATCTCTGGCATTTTATTAGTTTTGATTTGAAAACTTCTTATCTTTGGGTTTTGTTCGTACTTTTACCTTTTCCTTTGGAAACAATGAAATTGCGGCGACAACTTTGGTTTTATCGACGTTAAGTTTATCCATAGCTTAATGATCATGAATTTGCCGCTACAGAAATTAAGTGGCGACTCTGCTAGGGAGTAGTCCTCGGTGGGTTTAGCCTACTTTTTATGTGTATATAATTGTATATTTGATGTTTGTATACTTGTTGGTGTGATATAATCTTCTTGTTATGCTTGGTGATCTCTGAGTGATGAGATAATTTCTAACCCGAACTTGAGTGCAATTAAGATAAGAGGATCGTATAGTCATGTTTGACTTGTGTGGAGTAGTCCTTAACAAGTTGGCTTGAGACCCATCTACTCAGTGGATACCCTTTTGGAGTTATTGATGTCATACAAGTTATTTATGGTTAGACGTTACTTTCTCTGATTTTGGGTCCGAGAAGCTGAGGACCGTAGAACATTTAACCGAGCTTGGCCCATTTAGGACGTAGTGCGGAGACTGTTCAAGTGTAGACTTGATTACAATTGTTACGCAATACTACACTCAGACGAGTTTCTCTTGAGAATATTATGGGTTGATGAGTCAGTCATCCTAACCTATAATATCCGATAGATGGAATTAAGACCATGGGAACTTTTTAGAACATGATCTACATGTTTTTATCCTTAGTACACTCCTTTGGGATGGTTCTTAACCTGACTCCATGCTCTTGACTCACAATGAACCCTTGATTCTTGGTTGATCCAATCAAGTCCTATCAATATTAATGGAACTTGGGTGTTGATAAGGTGAAAACTATAATCCACCAAAATGGATGATTGATCTTGACAATGACTTGATTCATCCCTTGACCTTTGTTTTGTTTGCCTTGTGTGTGATCCCTTATTTGTGATTGTTGCATTCATGCATTCATGCATATCATGCCATTCATCACACGAAAAATAATTTCAAGGAACTAAGGTCTTATTTTCAAATATTTTTAGACCATGGGTTATGGACGAAGGAACACTAAGAAGTACAGTTTCAGATGTCCTGACTTGAAAGAGCTAAGGAAGTTGTCATCCTTTGTATTAGATCCCTTGGACTTCAAGCAACATCATGGGAAGCTCTTATCTGTGTTATCTACTGTAAGACCCCAATTTTGACCTTAAGATCCCTCATGCAATTTTATCATAAGCATTAGCATTGGGATCATACCTTGGCATCCTCCTTACCCCTCTTTAATTAGGTTTGTTTTGGGAGCACTATGTGATTGTATCATACTAGTATATCATCATTTTACTAACCAAAATAAAAAAAATATGTCTTTGCATTTGCCTAACTCTTTTGTATGTAGGGCATGATCTCCATTGATCTATCAAGTTCATATCTAGGGTTTGAGACCCTCATGACAAAGAGCACAACCATGAATTGATCTAATAATGGTTATGAGAACCATATATGAGTTCCATTGACCTCTACATGTTATATTGATCAAGTTTTCTTCAAGAGTTTGAAGGTGATTTGCCTTGGAAACCCTAGTTTGGCTGGGTATCTTGAGTAACTTCTCCAACAAGCTATCTCACCAATTGATCAAATTTCTCAAGGGACACTTAAAAATTCATCATCTTATGCATATATGATCTACCATAAGCCTAGAAAGTCAAAAGAATTTAAGGTTAGCAAGTTGGTTGATGGTGGTTGGCTAGATGAATTCATCTGATCAAAACTGGGTCTCCCTAGACCTTATCTCCTACAATTTTCACCATATGAAAATGATTCCAGGAGAAATGTTACTCTAAATGACATTCCAAACAACTTTCATGTTGAGACCTAGAGCTATTTTTGCTTGGAAAATCATTTTATATGTTGAAACATTATAGGTCATTTTGTCTAAACCTTAATTTGAAAGTCAACTTCCCAAGGCCATAACATGCTCAATTTTTATAAGATGAAATATTTTAAAGTTGCATAATCAAATTCAAGATGCCTACTCCAAATTTTATGTTTGGAGTGAGAGATAATTCAACTTTTATGAGCATGTGATATGAGGATAAATTATAGGTCATTTTTGACCTATACCATTGAACAAATGATTTTTCCAAAATTCAAAAATGCATAACTCTATCATTATAAATCCAAATGACATGAAATGGGTTACCATTTTGAAGGTATTTGAAATAGCTACAACTTTGATTAAGACACTTTTCTCATTTGAAGCTCACATAAAAAGTTAAGTAAGGTGGAATATTGAGATATATGGCTTGACACTTAGAAAAATTTTCAACATGTTGAAATTTTCAAACTTCCACCTCAAACTTCACCATGATCCAAGCTCCAAATGAAAAAGTGTTGAACATCAAACTTGTTCCCCTTGACCCAAGATTTCCAAAGAACCCAAGTTCATGCATTTTAGACAAAGATTTCTAGGTCTGCACATGGCTTTAACAGGGTTGCATCATTGGAAAGAATCAATTACACAAACTTCAGTTCACAATGCCTTCCCATTCAAGCTTCATTCAATCCTCAATTGGAATCATTTTGGACCTTAATGCATTGCATCATGGGCCTGTACATGCCCATGCACTCGTGCCATCCACATTGCCAATTTTGGACAGATTTTGAAGTGTGCAAATATCATTCCCTTTGGCTATAAATAGAAGGCCTCTGAGATCATTTGAACAACACTTTGCACGCCAACTTTTCCCCCCATTGAAACCCTCTCATTCTAAAGGAAAACCTGAGAAATTTCAATTTGAAATTTGAGTTTGAATCTCAACTATTGGAGATTCAAGAACTCCAGGATCTAAAGCCTTGCAACCTCTCTAATCAGTTCCTGTTAGCTTCTCAAGTGTGATCAGATCGTGTTTGGAGCAAACAATATCAAGAACTGCATAGCATTGAAGGTAATTTTCAGAAAACTTCATCTCTTCGATTCTCACTCAATTCTACTCAATTCTCTTGGATCTTTGGTTGTCTGAAGTCCTACCAAAGTAGGCAAGAAGATTGAGTTGCTTAGAGGTCAAATCGAAGCAACTCAATTGCCACACCTCAAAATTCAACTCCTCATATCTTTTTATATATTTGGAGTTAGTTGAAATTGAGGTCAGATTCGTGCTCTACGCCATTTTTTCTTTCAGATCATGTCCTCCTTTTTTATTTTGGTGATGGTTGAGGATGGACCAGTCCGGTGAGGTCCACCGGAGAAGAAGACTGGAGTTACAGCTCTGGCGGTGCGTTGGCATGTCTCCCAGCCATAGGATCTAGTTGCTTTGTTTTAATCTCACGTGTTGCTTGTAATTACCATTTGTGTTACGCATTGACTCGTGACTATGGTGGAAAGCACGTTGATGGCCACTTGATCTGCCACCTCAATTAATGAAGGAGATCTAGTGGTCCATGTTTTTTGCTATTTTCTGATTTTCATTTTAATCCTTTTATTTTCATTAATTCATATTAATTTTAATATCGATCCAAAAAATATGAGAGTTTCACCAAAAAATTTCAAATAATTTACTCTTTCATATTTTGAATTATAATTATTTTTTGGAACATTATTAATATTTTTCATGATTTAATTGATTTTTTGATTATTTTTAATTGTTTAAAAATACTTTTAAGTCTTTAAAAATTCTGAATTTTTTTCTCCAAGGTCCTTTGACCTTGTTTGACCTATGATAAATCTCATGGTCATTTCTTTGGTGTTTTGATGAGGTTTTAGGAATTTGACAAACCATATTTAATTTAAATGTATTATTTTAGTCTTTTTAATTTGAATAAATGCCAATTAATTTTGTTGACCAATTGTGATGACTTGTTTGAGTTTGACTCTTGTTGTTGGGCCTTGGTCAAGGTTGATTTGACTTTGTCAAATTAATATCATTGGATTTAGGGGATTGATGGAATGTATATTCCATCTTCCAAAATGAATGGATGATATTAATTTGGTAAGAGTCCTCCTTTGACCAATTTGAGTTTTGATCCATTCCCCTCCCTCTTCATCTTATTCCCATTCTCTATGCATTCATCTCATTTGACCTATGATATCTCAAGGTCCTAAGGCTAGTTGATTGAAAAATCAACATAAGTATGGATGAGATTAGGCCACCTATTTTGCATATTCTTTTTGTGTGTGGTATGTTTCATGAGCATAGTCTATTATACTATGTCTCATACATGCATTAACACCAAAATTCTATTGCCCGACCTCAAATAGTTGTGACTTCTACATAAGTCCAATTACGATTGCTTATATAGCGCTAAATTTGTGACTCAAAAGGCATATCATTCTAGTTAGTGAGATTGTAACTCTCCCCTCTTTCATGGTATTGTGTGGAAAATTGGCATTTTTTCCTTCCTTTGGAATATGTCTTGGCTCGAGGATCCATGCTTGTGATAAGTGGGTTGAGTGTTCTTCAAAGAATGACTTAAAAAATGAAAAGTAAAAGCCAAACAATACTAACTTCTAACCCATTAACAACTAACTTATAATTTCAAGCCATTTACTTTAATGTCATTTAATTTTAGTCTTTATTCATTTGCCATTATTCATATCATTCTAATTGATTATGTTAATGCAATTTTCATTTTTGTCCATTTGGACCATATTGTGTGATATTCCATTTTGTCTATACTTTGTTTGTTTGTGTGGTCTTTGACCATTAATGTACATAATAACAACAAAAACCCTAAAAAATGTTTTGTGTGGACTGTTGACTCGATCTTGGACAAATGGACTTAGAACTTAGGCAACATTCCTATGCTAAAGGACTTGACCAATGCCAACTTTTTGTGAAACCAAATGCTGGCAATTTGAAACTTCATTTGATACATTATTCAAGATCCCTTTGAGTTCATCTGCAACATGATCCTTGTGAAGCTGTTATTTTGAACCTGTGACTTATGGAATTCATCTGTTACATGGGCTAATTTGAAGAAGATCAGGAAGTGGCTAAGCTTGGATGTGGCTATCTTTATTTGATGCCTTGCTCTTCAAGATTGATATAATTGTGCATTTGTGTGTTGCTTGATTCTAAATGTCCAAGGGAATTTGGGTTTCTATATGGCATTCTTGCCTATTGGATTGCTACCCATTAGTCAGATCTTTTCAACTCTTAACTTTTAATTTTGTGCATATGATTAGTCTCTTCATCTTCTCTCCATTTCTTTAATTTCAAAATCCCCCCCTCCTTTTAAAACTTTCTTTGTTTGAACTTATTTTATTCTAAACTTTGACCACTTTGCAAACTAGAAACTTTGGCCTTATGTCATTGCATTTTCAAACTTCTTTTTTTAATCAAATTGGTAAATAAACTTAACTATACTTGACTTAAACTTTCAAAAAAGCCAAAAAGAACTAACTCATTCAAATCATTTTTAGGCCTTTGGGCCTTTCAAACTTAATTTTTGTTAAAAGTAATGCATCCACTTTGAAATTTGTATCACAAACTACGAGGTTTTGATCCCTCATTTTTATTTTGGTACGTAGGCACAAGTCCGAAGGTCTTGTCAAACACAAAAATATAATTAATGAATTCTTTTCTCATCCCCACATTCTATTTGTTTGTAAACATCATTTTGTACCAAATACATATGCACACAAAAAGGGCTCCCTAGGAGTACCTAGCACACTTTGGGTGCTAACACCTTCCCTCTGTGTAAACAACCCCCTTACCTGTAATCTTTGACATTTTATTAGTTTTGATTTGAAAACTTCTTACTTTTGGGTTTTGTTCGTACTTTTTCCCTTTTCCCTTGGAAACAATAAAAGCGCGGTGGAGACTCTTGTTATTTGATGTCTAGCTTATCCATAGCTTGATGATCATGAATTTACCGCTACATCTACTTATGTGGTTGAAGGACTCTTGAGTGTGTTGGTTCAGTTTTATGACCCTCTCTATCGTTGCTTCACTTTTCCTGATTATCAGCTTATGCCTACGTTAGAGGAGTATGCCCATCTCTTGGAAATATCTATTTCTGACAAGATGCCTATTAGTGGATTGGAAGAGATTCCCAGATCTCATATTATAGCTGAAGCTCTTCATTTGAAGAAGATTGAGATTGAGGCTCATTGGGTGAAGAAAGGAGGAATATTTGGATTTACTTCTGAGTTTCTGATAGGGAAAGCTACTATCTTGGCTCAAGTCGGTAGTGTGGATGCTTTTGAAGCTATCTTTGTGTTGCTCATCTATGGTTTGGCTTTGTTCCCTAACATTGACGGTTTTGTTGATGTTAACGCCATTAGAATCTTCTTGATTGAGAAATTCTAAAGGTGGTGGAACTATTGTGTGTTGTGTTCCTCTTCTGTACAAGTGGTTTATTTCACACTTGCCTCAGACGCCTGCTTTTGTGGAGAACAAACAATGTCTACGGTGGTCTCAGAGACTTATGTCCCTCACTAATGATGATATAGTTTGGTATGACTCCGCATTGTGTGGCTTGGATATTGTTGATAGTTGTGGTGAATTCTCTAATGTGCCTCTCATTGGAACACAAGGAGGAATTAACTACAACCCTGCTTTGGCTCGGCGTCAACTTGGTTCCCCTTGAGAGACAAACCTAATAACACTCGGTTAGAAGGTCTTTTCTATCAAGAGGGTAAATATCCCCAAAATTTGAAGCAGAAGATGATACATGCTTGGCATAATGTACATAGGAAAGGAAGATCCGAGCTTGGTCTACGCAACTGTGTAGCTTTGGAAGATTACATACTTGGGTGAATAAGAGAGCTTTGGAATTGAAGATGTCGTATGCTTGTGAGAGACCTATGTCTATGGTTGTGGTTGATCCATTAACTCTTCCTAACCAAGATGTAGATGAGTTGGAAGACGCACTCGCCAAGATGAAGCAAGAGAAAGATATGTGGGAAGAAAGGTTCCATGCTTTGAGCCAAAAGCATGAGGAGTTGCATCTTGAGTCGAAAGACAAAGACGCACTTATTGAACTTCTCGAAGACCGAGCAGTGAAGAGACAGAGAGAGAAAGAGGGTCCATCTTCCTCTAGAGTGCCTCAGCCTTACGGTGCTTGAAAGAAGATTGTTGACCAACTTGTCCTCGAGAAGGCTAAGATGAAGACATCCTTTGAGGCCGAGATTCGACGCATCTGAAGGAAGTACACACCTGCAGCCAGATCATCTGAAACTGTTGTTAGGGGATCCTTAGGATGATTAGTTTCCTTTTCTCTTGTATTTATATTTTGGTTTCTAAAATTGTACTCAGTGTAATACTTCCAAAGTTTTATGAAAAAAGAGATTTTATGTCAATCAAATTGTTACTATTGTTATTATATATTTGCAAATAAAATAGTATGTTCCTTGAAAATAAAAACAAACAAAAACATTGCATTTCATGCATCATTTGAATAAATAGGTTTCTTCTACCAGATGTCTTATTGGTTATTCTTATGTGCTTCAGCCAAGCTGACTCACCAATACAACACTTGCGCCAATCAATCGAGAATCATGTAACACTTAGAACAAGAGAACTAGGAAATGAAGGATGAGATTGCTCGTCTAAATGCTATGATGAAGTCTGTTCTAGCTGCTCAGAACTAGTCTTCTCCAACTCCTGCAACTCCTCCTCCTCAGAGGACTGTCATCTCAGAGGTTGCTACCTCAACTTTGCCTGTCACAGCTACTCAACCTGTCTCATCTATGCATGTTGGATTCCCGTGGGGAATGCCACCAAATTTTATGCCTGAAGGGTTTGCACCTACATTTGCTTCTATGCCGACATCTAGCCCGATCATATTTATGTCGTCTCTAGTTGTTCATACTTTTCCTCGTGTTGAGGACACCATCTACCATTTTGAGCCGTCTGAGGGCCCTGATGTTTATGATAAAATGGACGAGATGAAGGATCAATTCCTTAAGCTGCGCAAGGAGTTAAAAACATTGAGAGGAAAAGACTTCTTCGGTAAGAGTGTTGTCGAACTCTGCTTGGTACCAAACATTAAGATCCCGATAAAGTTCAAAGTCCCTGACTTTGAAAAGTATAAGGGAAATACTTGTTCACTTAGCCACCTTGTTATATACGCCAGAAAAATGTCAACTCAAACTGATAATGATCAATTATTGATTCACTACTTCCAAGACAGTCTGACTAGTTTCGCTTTGAGATGGTACATGGGGTTAGACAGTGCAAGTATTCACACGTTCAATGATTTGGGTGAAGCTTTTATGAAGCAGTATAAGTATAATATAGACGTGGTGCCTGATAGAGACCAACTGAGGTCTATGTCTCAGAAGGACAAGGAGATATTCAAAGAGTATGCCCAAAGGTGGAGAGAGCTTGCCGCTCAGATTAATCCTCCATTGGAAGAGAAAGAAATGACCAAGATTTTTATGAAGACCCTAAGTTCGTTTTATTACGAGTGCATGATTGCTAGCGCCCCCAGTGACTTTACCGAAATGGTAAACATGGGGATGAGATTAGAAGAAGGAGTCCGAGAGGGACGGTTGTCTAAAGAAGATGTGTCATCTAGTAAGAAGTATGGAAGTGTTTTTTCCAAAAGGAAGGAAGGGGAAACCAATGCAGTATCAGTAGGGAGGAAGAGGAAGCCTCATGTCAAAATAAATCCGCCACCACGTCAGCATCAACATTAAGTTTCATCAGTTATTCCAGTATTTTCTAATAACCAATTAGTGCCAGTTCAACAACAATGTCAACAACAGCTGCAACAAAGAACCAACAACAACAACAATAATCAACAACAACCAAACTTTGAGAGGAAAAAGGTCTCTTTTGACCCTATTCCTATGTCATATGCTGAACTCTAGCCGTCTTTGGTTCTCAAGAACCTACTCCAACCAAGAAATCCACCTCAAATTCCAGAACCACTTTCGTGGTGGTATAAGCCCGAACTCCGTTGTGCCTTTCATCAAGGAGCTCCCGACCATGATATCGAGAACTGTTACCCATTGAAGTATGAGGTACAAAAGCTAGTGAAAAGTGGGATGGTATCCTTTGAGGACCGTGCGCCGAATGTGAAAGCCAACTCATTGCACGCTCATGGTAATTCCTCTGTTAATATGGTAGATGGTTGTCCAGGAAATTTCTGAGTCTTTGATGTACGGCGTATTCGTAGGTCTTTGGTAGAGATGCATAGGACCCTGTGTACCACCAATGATTGTGAACACGACCATGATGGTTGTGCAATTTATAGCGTGAACCTCCGTGGGTGTTTGATCATCAAGAGAGATATCCAGAAGTTGATGGATGAGAATGTAATCCAGATTCAACAGTCGAGATACAGATGATGTCAATGTAATTGTTCCAATGTTTAAGACCTCAGAGCGGGTAGTGATTCAGTTTGATAGTAGCAGCAGTAACAACGTCAACAAATCAGTATTGTCGTTAGTGATACGGTTAGCGGGCCCCGTCCCGTATGCATCTGATAGAGCTGTTCCTTACCAATATAATGCTACCATGGTGGAGAATGGTCAAGGGATTCCATTGCCTGTGACTAATTCTGTTGTGAATATTGCAGATGTTGCGAAAGTGACTCGTAACAGTCGTGTTTTCGGTCCCGTTTTTCCAAAGGAGGTGATAAAGGATGTTTCAATTGGTAAAAAGGTTGATGTACCTGTAGTAAGCCCAGTTAGTGCTCCGATGTGTCAGTCTGGTGAATCCAGCAAATTGCAGCCTAATGATGATGATGAGGTATTGAGATTAATTAAGAAGAGTGAGTTTAATATGGTGGAGCAGCTGCTCCAAACTCCTTTGAAGATTTCAGTGTTGTCTATACTAATGAATTCTGGAGCGCACAGAGAAGCATTGCAAAGAGTGTTGGAGCAATCCTATGTCGAGCACAATGTTAATGTGGATCAGTTTGACCACATTGTGCCTAACATCACTTCCTGCAACAACTTGAGCTTTTGTGATGAAGAACTTCCCGAGGAAGGCAGAAATCACAATCTGGCACTCCATATATCGATGAATTGCAAGGAGGATGCGTTGTCAAATGTGTTGGTTGATAACAGTTCTTCCTTGAACGTACTCCCCAAATTAACTCTGTCTAGATTGTCATACCAAGGCGCCCATATGGGGTACAGTGGCGTGATTATTAAAGCATTTCATGGTTCTCGCAAGACCGTCATTGGAGAAGTGGACCTTCCAGTGAAGATAGGTCCGAGTGATTTTTCAAATTACTTTTCAAGTAATGGATATCCACCCAGCCTATAGCTATTTGTTGGGAATACCATGTGTAAGACCCCAATTTTGACCCTATGCTCATTGATATGTCTAGGTGAAGATGAAAGCAAGCTTGGCAATGGTTCACAAAGCTCTCATTCACCAAATATGCCTCCCAAGCATCTCAAATCATCATTTTTATCAAAGCAAACCAAAGGGTTTGAGGCTTGTTTCCCAAGGAAACCCTAATCCATCTGTTCATCAACCGTGCCTTGCTCATGAAGCAACCTCAACCCATGATAAAATACAATCAAGGTAAGTTCTTCCATTCATCATTTCATGCATATTTGAGCTTATTTGAGTGTCCTCAATCATCAATTCATCAAGATTTGAGGTGTGGACTTGAGAAGTTGATCAGTCAATTCATCTGACTATTTTGAAGTACACTGAGACCTAACTTTTAATATGTTTGTCAAATGGAGATGACCCAAAGAGAAAAAATGTTCTTAAGAACCATATGAACAACTTTCATGTTCATCAAAAATGTATTTTAAGCTTGGAAGTTCATCATCCATTTCAAGACATTATAGGTCATTTTGACTGAAACCCTAATTTTGGATCAACTTCCCAAGGACATAACTCACTCATTTTTCATGATTTTGAGGTGGGATCAAATGCATTGGAAAGCTTACGATGTCTACTTAATTTGTTATGTTGAAATAATTTTCAAAATCCTAAAATGAATACATGTGATAATGCAAAACATTTGAGGTCACTTTGGACCAAAGGCATTGAAATGTGAAAAAGTCCAACTTCAAGTGCCCATAATTTTCTCATTAAAAATCCAAACGATGTAAAATTTAAGTCCAAATTGATTGTCTTGAAAAGATCTAAAACTTTGATGTTTAAGGTTTTGTCATTTGGAGCATTCATCATTGAAACAGAAGTGCTTGAAGTTTGGCCATTTTTGAAATTTTCACATGTACATGTTTTGCACCCTACACTTCATGATCAATTTTCACCAATTTCCAAGTTTCAAATGAAGTTCTGGTCAACATAACAACTGATCCTCATTCCAAAAGCTTTCCAACAGTTACCCATAATTCTATGTTTCACTTTTGGAAATACCATTTTCGAAGGGATGAAAAATTTGGTGCATTTTTGGAAACCAAGTGAAATTGCATTGCATGAGCTCAGTACACATAATCTGCATGTCCATTTTGATTCTATTTGGAATCAGCTTGCAATTCCAAGTGGAATTGGGCCCTCCATGCGCCTGTACAGGCCCATGCATGGAGGCCCTTTCCATCCATGCACATGCTTTGAACATGTATTCAACCATCATTTGCTATAAATAAGTGCTTCATGCTTCTCATTTACACAACCTAAGGGCACCTGTTATGCTGCACGAATCATTCCATAACCATGCTCCTCATTGATATGTGTAGGTGAAGATGAAAGCAAGCTTGGCAATGGTTCACAAAGCTCACATTCACCAAATATGCCTCCCAAGTATCTCAAATCATCATTTTTATCAAAGCAAACCAAAGGGTTTGAGGCTTATTTCCCAAGGAAACCCCAATCCATTTGTTCATCAATTGTGCCTTGCTCATGAAGCAACCTCAACCCATGATCAAATAAAATCAAGGGAAGTTCTTACATTCATCATTTCATGCATATTTGAGCTTATTTGAGTGTCCTAAATCATCAATTCATCAAGATTTGAGGTGTGGACTTGAGAAGTTGATCAGTCAATTCATCTGACTATTTTGAAGTACACTGAGACCTAACTTTTAATATGTTTGTCAAATGGAGATGACCCAAAGAGAAAAAATGTTCTTAAGAACCATATGAACAACTTTCATGTTCATCAAAAATGTATTTTAAGCTTGGAAGTTCATCATCCATTTCAAGACATTATAGGTCATTTTGACTGAAACCCTAATTTTGGATCAACTTTCCAAGGACATAACTCACTCATTTTTCATGATTTTGAGGTGGGATCAAATGAATTGGAAAGCTTACGATGTCTACTTAATTTGTTATGTTGAAAAAATTTTCAAAATCCTAAAATGAATACATGTGATAATGCAAAACATTTGAGGTCACTTTGGACCAAAGGCATTGAAATGTGAAAAAGTCCAACTTCAAGTGCCCATAACTTTCTCATCAAAAATCCAAATGATGCAAAATTTAAGTCCAAATTGATTGTCTTGAAAAGATCTAAAACTTTGATGTTTAATGTTTTGTCATTTGGAGCATTCATCATTGAAACAGAAGTGCTTGAAGTTTGGCCATTTTTGAAATTTTCACATGTACATGTTTTGCACCCTACACTTCATGATCAATTTTCACCAATTTCCAAGTTTCAAATGAAGTTCTGGTCAACATAACAAATGATCCTCATTCCAAAAGCTTTCCAACAGTTACCCATCATGCTATGTTTCACTTTTGGAAATACCATTTTCGAAGGGATGAAAAATTTGGTGCATTTTTGGAAACCAAGTGAAATTGCATTGCATGAGCTCAGTACACATAATCTGCATGTCCATTTTGATTCTATTTGGTATCAGCTTGCAATTCCAAGTGGAATTGGGCCCTCCATACGCCTGTACAGGCCCATGCATGGAGGCCCTTTCCATCCATGCACATGCTTTGATCATGTATTCAACCATCATTTGCTATAAATAAGTGCTTCATGCTTCTCATTTACACAACCTAAGGGCACCTGTTATGCTGCACGAATCATTCCATAACCATGCTCCTCATTGATATGTGTAGGTGAAGATGAAAGCAAGCTTGGCAATGGTTCACAAAGCTCTCATTCACCAAATATGCCTCCCAAGTATCTCAAATCATCATTTTTATCAAAGCAAACCAAAGGGTTTGAGGCTTATTTCCCAAGGAAACCCCAATCCATTTGTTCATCAATTGTGCCTTGCTCATGAAGCAACCTCAACCCATGATCAAATAAAATCAAGGGAAGTTCTTACATTCATCATTTCATGCATATTTGAGCTTATTTGAGTGTCCTAAATCATCAATTCATCAAGATTTGAGGTGTGGACTTGAGAAGTTGATCAGTCAATTCATCTGACTATTTTGAAGTACACTGAGACCTAACTTTTAATATGTTTGTCAAATGGAGATGACCCAAAGAGAAAAAATGTTCTTAAGAACCATATGAACAACTTTCATGTTCATCAAAAATGTATTTTAAGCTTGGAAGTTCATCATCCATTTCAAGACATTATAGGTCATTTTGACTGAAACCCTAATTTTGGATCAACTTCCCAAGGACATAACTCACTCATTTTTCATGATTTTGAGGTGGGATCAAATGAATTGGAAAGCTTACGATGTCTACTTAATTTGTTATGTTGTAAAAATTTTCAAAATCCTAAAATGAATACATGTGATAATGCAAAACATTTGAGGTCACTTTGGACCAAAGGCATTGAAATGTGAAAAAGTCCAACTTCAAGTGCCCATAACTTTCTCATCAAAAATCCAAATGATGCAAAATTTAAGTCCAAATTGATTATCTTGAAAAGATCTAAAACTTTGATGTTTAATATTTTGTCATTTGGAGCATTCATCATTGAAACAGAAGTGCTTGAAGTTTGGCCATTTTTGAAATTTTCACATGTACATGTTTTGCACCCTACACTTCATGATCAATTTTCACCAATTTCCAAGTTTCAAATGAAGTTCTGGTCAACATAACAAATGATCCTCATTCCAAAAGCTTTCCAACAGTTACCCATAATGCTATGTTTCACTTTTGGAAATACCATTTTCGAAGGGATGAAAAATTTGGTGCATTTTTGGAAACCAAGTGAAATTGCATTGCATGAGCTCAGTACACATAATCTGCATGTCCATTTTGATTCTATTTGGTATCAGCTTGCAATTCCAAGTGGAATTGGGCCCTCCATGCCCCTTACAGGCCCATGCATGGAGGCCCTTTCCATCCATGCACATGCTTTGATCATGTATTCAACCATCATTTGCTATAAATAAGTGCTTCATGCTTCTCATTTACACAACCTAAGGGCACCTGTTATGCTGCACAAATCATTCCATAACCACGCTCCTCATTGATATGTCTAGGTGAAGATGAAAGCAAGCTTGGCAATGGTTCACAAAGCTCTCATTCACCAAATATGCCTCCAAAGTATCTCAAATCATCATTTTTATCAAAGCAAACCAAAGGGTTTGAGGCTTGTTTCCCAAGGAAACCCTAATCCATCTGTTCATCAACTGTGCCTTGCTCATGAAGCAACCTCAACCCATGATAAAATACAATCAAGGTAAGTTCTTCCATTCATCATTTCATGCATATTTGAGCTTATTTGAGTGTCCTAAATCATCAATTCATCAAGATTTGAGGTGTGGACTTGAGAAGTTGATCAGTCAATTCATCTGACTATTTTGAAGTACACTAAGACCTAACTTTTAATATGTTTGTCAAATGGAGATGACCCAAAGAGAAAAAATATTCTTAAGAACCATATGAACAACTTTCATGTTCATCAAAAATGTATTTTAAGCTTGGAAGTTCATCATCCATTTCAAGACATTATAGGTCATTTTGACTGAAACCCTAATTTTGGATCAACTTCCCAAGGACATAACTCACTCATTTTTCATGATTTTGAGGTGGGATCAAATGCATTGGAAAGCTTACGATGTCTACTTAATTTGTTATGTTGAAAAAATTTTCAAAATCCTAAAATGAATACATGTGATAATGCAAAACATTTGAGGTCACTTTGGACCAAAGGCATTGAAATGTGAAAAAGTCCAACTTCAAGTGCCCATAACTTTCTCATCAAAAATCCAAACGATGCAAAATTTAAGTCCAAATTGATTGTCTTGAAAAGATCTAAAACTTTGATGTTTAAGGTTTTGTCATTTGGAGCATTCATCACTGAAACAGAAGTGCTTGAAGTTTGGCGATTTTTGAAATTTTCACACGTACATGTTTTGCACCCTACACTTCATGATCAATTTTCACCAATTTCCAAGTTTCAAATGAAGTTCTGGTCAACATAACAAATGATCCTCATTCCAAAAGCTTTCCAACAGTTACCCATAATGCTATGTTTCACTTTTGGAAATACCATTTTCGAAGGGATGAAAAATTTGGTGCATTTTTGGAAACCAAGTGAAATTGCATTGCATGAGCTCAATACACATAATCTGCATGTCCATTTTGATTCTATTTGGTATCAGCTTGCAATTCCAAGTGGAATTGGGCCCTCCATGCCCCTGTACAGGCCCATGCATGGAGGCCCTTTCCATCCATGCACATGATTTAATCATGTATTCAACCATCATTTGCTATAAATAAGTGCTTCATGCTTCTCATTTACACAACCTAAGGGCACCTGTTATGCTGCACAAATCATTCCATAACCACGCTCCTCATTGATATGTCTAGGTGAAGATGAAAGCAAGCTTGGCAATGGTTCACAAAGCTCTCATTCACCAAATATGCCTCCCAAGTATCTCAAATCATCATTTTTATCAAAGCAAACCAAAGGGTTTGAGGCTTGTTTCCCAAGGAAACCCTAATCCATCTGTTCATCAACTGTGCCTTGCTCATGAAGCAACCTCAACCCATGATAAAATACAATCAAGGTAAGTTCTTCCATTCATCATTTCATGCATATTTGAGCTTATTTAAGTGTCCTAAATCATCAATTCATCAAGATTTGAGGTGTGGACTTGAGAAGTTGATCAGTCAATTCATCTGACTATTTTGAAGTACACTGAGACCTAACTTTTAATATGTTTGTCAAATGGAGATGACCCAAAGAGAAAATTTTTTCTTAAGAACCATATGAACAACTTTCATGTTCATCAAAAATGTATTTTAAGCTTGGAAGTTCATCATCCATTTCAAGACATTATAGGTCATTTTGACTGAAACCCTAATTTTGGATCAACTTCCCAAGGACATAACTCACTCATTTTTCATGATTTTGAGGTGGGATCAAATGCATTGGAAAGCTTACGATGTCTACTTAATTTGTTATGTTGAAAAAAATTTCAAAATCCTAAAATGAATACATGTGATAATGCAAAACATTTGAGGTCACTTTGGACCAAAGGCATTGAAATGATAAAAAGTCCAACTTCAAGTGCCCATAACTTTCTCATCAAAAATCCAAATGATGCAAAATTTAAGTCCAAATTGATTGTCTTGAAAAGATCTAAAACTTTGATGTTTAATGTTTTGTCATTTGGAGCATTCATCATTGAAACAGAAGTGCTTGAAGTTTGGCCATTTTTGAAATTTTCACATGTACATGTTTTGCACCCTACACTTCATGATCAATTTTCACCAATTTCCAAGTTTCAAATGAAGTTCTGGTCAACATAACAAATGATCCTCATTCCAAAAGCTTTCCAACAGTTACCCATAATGCTATGTTTCACTTTTGGAAATACCATTTTCGAAGGGATGAAAAATTTGCTGCATTTTTGGAAACCAAGTGAAATTGCATTGCATGAGCTCAGTACACATAATTTGCACGTCCTTTCTTATTCTATTTAGTATCAGCTTGCAATTCCAAGTATAATTGGGCCCTCCATACGCCTGTACAGGCCCATGCATGGAGGCCCTTTCCATCCATGCACATGCTTTGATCATGTATTCAACCATCATTTGCTATAAATAAGTGCTCCATGCTTGTCATTTACACAACCTAAGGGCACCTATTATGCTGCACGAATCATTCCATAACCACACTCAAAGGAACTCACTCTTTCTTCCAAAATTTCAGATCTAAATTTCAATTTCCTTGATTGATTTTTAGATCTACAGTTCCTAAGCCTTGCTCACCTTCATCCATAGAATACATTGCAAGCATAAGCATCAAGAGATCGTGCTCTCAAGCTCCTCATTTCAGAGGTTTACATCCAAACTTGTTTTCTTTGAATCTCTTTGTATATAGCTTCTTTCTTGTTGTTGTTGGGTTGTTTGAAGTCCTCTCCATAGAGGCAATCATTTTGTGCTTTGAATTTTTAAATTACATCAAGTTTCAGTTGAACACAACAAAATTCAAGCTCTGATTCCTCTCTCCATGGAAGCCTAGAGTAGAATTGGTTGGCACAGGGGTGATGTACATCACCCCAACTTTCATTTGATACCTGGATCATGGCATTTGGTGGAGTTTTGATCTCTGCAACTTTTGGCCGGCGCCGGATGTAACACCCCAAGACAAATAAGACACTTATTTAATTTAAATTAATATTTAATTTATTAATTTAATTAAATAATTGGAATTTTGGATTTATTATTATTATTATTATTTTGGAAAAAAAAATATATAAGTTGGAATCAGTAAAAAGATTTCATTTTTTTGGAAAAGAAGGTTTCACGTGAAACTGAGAAGCTGCAGAGAAGAGGAAAAGGGCAAAGAGCTGTAGAGCAAAGGTTGAAGAAGGAAGAGCTTGAAGCTTACAGAGTCGCCGGATTAACTCAGGTAAGGGGGGTTTATCGTCGATTAATGGGTATTATAGGATAATATGTAATGGGTAGTGATAAGCCGTCGATTTAACCCTAATTGGGACTGTATATGCTGAAATTGATGTTGGATAACCTGTGTTAAAATCTGTAAATTGAATCGATAGTTGTGTGAGTCGTAAATGTTAGACTATGGCACGAATCCCAATTGAAAACTTGAATCGGCGCTACCAATTTACAAGACAAATTGTTTTCTTTAGAGATGGTTTTAGATGAGGAGGCGGCCGGAAAACCGGATATGCGTTAAGCTAACGGAACCTTGGAATAACTCAGAAATCTGAGTCTGCGCGCGAACGGTCGACCATAGAGTCGGCGTGCGCTGACCCGTGGGGCACGCGCCGACTGCATGCGTCGACGCAAGGCATTTTGCGCCGACCCGTGAGTTAAGCGTCGACTGTATGCGTCGACGCAAGGGGCTTTTGCGCTGACTCCCTCCAGTTGAGCAGAGCCTTTGCGCTGACCTGCGAACTTTGAGCTGACCCCTATGGTCGACTCAAAGCCTTCAAATCTTTGTTCGTAGACGTGCATGATGGTCTTTTGTCATCATCAAAAATTGATATCGTATGTTGTAGAGTGGAAAAATGGATATTTTAATATTGTGTACATAATTGAGAGCTGGCCTATGTTGGCACATGATGTGATAGGGATTATACCCCGCTGTTGTGAGCAGTATAAGTATTAGTAGAGAGTGCTAATACTGTGTTTAATTGATTTACATAATAATGATGTGAATGTATATATGATGCCTGTGTTGTGAATGGACTGTTGTATGGCTTAGAGTGTGAGCTTATGTCCGTTGTGAATTGTTGTTGGTGCTGCATTGCTAGATGATTAGCGTGCATAGCATAGCCTTTGGGGCTGTAGCTAATTCCCATGGTGAGGAATTAGTGAGTGAACCATTGTGGGTTTGTTGTTGATGTTTGCATGCTAGATGATTAGTGTGCATAGTCTAGCCTTCGGGGCTGTAGCTAATTCCCATGGTGAGGAATTAGTGAGTGAGTCATTAGATCTCAAATGAGTGGGACTAGTGAGCTTAGTAGCCGTATCTGGAGTTGATCGGTGAGCTTGAACTATATGTTCAAGAATAGTCGGTACCGCATGTGTGGAGTCTCATTGCATAATGTGTGTATGGCGTATAATATGAATGGATGTATTCCAATATTATACGTGTGTTTGTGTTGTTATGGAGTATGATACGAGATTATACTTGTGTTGTATGTTGGTGTTGAGCATGATGTTGAGTTGATGTGCTGTTACTGAATGTATGTTGCAATTAGGGTGATTGATATGTTAAATTACTTAACATGACATAATATTTTATAATGCTTATTTATCGATTGAGGAACTCACCCTTACAACTATGTTTTCAGGTAACGAGCAGAGTTGAGTAGAAGCTAGTCCTTGGAGTCTAGTGTTGTCCTTAGTGGTCATGCTCTGGTAGATGTAACATCGGGAGGGGATGTTTGACTATGTTTTAATTTAGTCGTTGATCAACTTTACATGTAATATAGTACATGATTTGAATGTCGATATTTTGTGTCCGCTGCGAATTATGCAAAAGAGTCTTATTTTGATCAAATAAATGAGCATGACAGGATATTGGATGATTGTGTGACACCCTTCGGGGCATAATTACTCTGATTGTTATATGTTAATATTTTTAAGTAAATATTTGGGGTATTTAGAAGGGTGTTACATTAGTGGTATCAGAGCATAGTCGGTCGTGTCGAGTCGTAATTATTCTGTTTTCCCCGTACGGGATAGGTGTTGTGTAACCCTATCAGTACTTATTGTTTTAGTTTGTTGGGTTTTCAGAATAGAGATGGCTGGAAGAGGCAGAGATGATGCTGCGATTGCTGAGGCTCTGGGTATGCTGGCTGGAGTACTTGGAGGGAATCCAAATGTTGTAGGAATGGGAGCTGCTCGTCAACTGAGTGAGTTCCAGAAGAACAATCCTCCAATGTTCAAGGGAGCATACGATCCAGATGGTGCTCAGAAGTGGTTGAAGGAGATCGAGAGGATCTTCAGAGTAACTGAGTGTGCTGATAACCAGAAGGTCAGGTTCGGTACACATATGCTGTCAGAGGAAGCTGATGATTGGTGGGTTGCTACCCGCACTGAGTTGGAATCTGCTGGGAATACTGAGATCACTTGGGCTGTGTTCAGGGAAAGGTTCCTGAGAAAGTATTTTCCAGAAGATGTCAGAGGAAAGAAAGAGATAGAGTTTTTGGAATTGAAGCAGGGTAACAGGTCGGTTACTGAGTATGCTGCGAAGTTCACCGAGCTGTCAAAGTACTATACTCCCTATAATGAGGCTGCTGGAGAATTTTCGAAATGTGTGAAGTTTGAGAACGGGTTGCGTCCTGAGATCAAACAAGCTATTGGATATCAGAGGACCAGGGTGTTTTCTGACTTGGTTGACTGTTGCAGAATTTTTGAACAGGATTCCAAGGCTAGAGCAGAGAGCTATCAGCAGAGGGTTGATAGGAAGGGTAAGAATCAGATGGATCGTGGAAAACCGTATGCAGCTGGCAAAGGTTTTCAGAAGCAGAGTGGCATGAAGAGGCCTAGTGGGGGAGACTCTAGTGCTCCTGCTAAGTGTTATAGATGTGGTCGGGCTGGACATCGTGTTCATGAGTGTACCAGTGCTGAGATGAAGTGTTTCAAGTGTAGGAAAGGTGGTCACTTGGCTGCAGAGTGCCGATTGAAGACTGTAACTTGTTTCAACTGTGGAGAGTTGGGTCATATCAGTCCCCAGTGTCCTAAGCCGAAGAAGGAGAATCAGTCGGGAGGAAAAGTCTTTGCTTTATCGGGTTCTGAGACTTCTACAGATGATCGTTTGATCCGAGGTACGTGTTATATTAATGGCTTTCCTCTTGTAGCTATTATTGACACCGGTGCTACTCATTCTTTCATATCCTTGGATTGTGCTGTGAAACTTAAGTTAGAGATATCTGAGATGTATGGTAGTATGGTGATTGATACTCCTGCAAAGGGTTCAGTGACCACTACTTCAGTTTGCTTGAGTTGTCCTTTGAGTATTTTTGGTAGAGATTTTGGGATAGACCTTGTGTGTCTTCCATTAGTGCAGATCGATGTTATCTTGGGTATGAACTGGTTGGTGTTTAACCGAGTTTCTATCAATTGTTTTGATAAGACTGTGATATTTCCTGAGGTTGAGGAAGGAAAGGATTTGTTTCTATCAGCTAGGCAGGTGAACGAGGAAGTAGCAGATGGGGCAGAGTTGTTTATGCTGTTAGCGACTTTGGAGGCTAAAGATAAACTGATGATTTGCGATCTAGCTGTGGTGTGTGATTTTCCTGATGTATTTCCGGAAGAGGTGAATGAATTGCCGCCAGAGCGTGAAGTTGAGTTCTCGATTGATTTGGTACCTGGTACTAGACCGATATCGATGGCTCCGTACCGTATGTCTGCTGTTGAGTTAACTGAATTGAAGAGTCAGTTGGAAGATCTGTTGGATAAGAAATTTATTCGTCCGAGTGTGTCACCGTGGGGTGCACCAGTGTTATTGGTTAAGAAGAAAGAAGGTACTATGAGGTTGTGTGTGGACTACAGGCAACTGAATAAAGTGACGATCAAGAATCGGTATCCTTTGCCGAGGATTGATGATTTGATGGATCAGTTGGTTGGTGCGAGTGTGTTCAGCAAGATAGATTTGAGATCTGGGTATCATCAGATACGTGTGAAAACTGAGGATATTCAGAAGACTGCTTTCAGAACAAGATATGGACATTATGAGTATTCTGTAATGCCTTTTGGTGTGACTAATGCGCCTGGAGTATTTATGGAGTATATGAATAGGATTTTCCATCCGTACCTGGACAAGTTTGTTGTGGTGTTTATTGACGATATTTTGGTGTATTCGAAATCTGAAGAAGAGCATGCTGAGCATTTGAGAGTGGTTCTAGGAGTTCTGCGAGAAAAGAAGTTATTTGCTAAACTGTCTAAGTGTGAATTTTGGTTAGAAGAGGTTAGTTTTCTTGGTCATGTGATTTCAAGAGGTGGTGTTGCTGTGGATCCTTCTAAGATAGAAGCGGTAGCTAAGTGGGAAGCTCCTAAGTCTGTGGCTGAGATTCGAAGTTTTCTTGGATTGGCTGGTTATTATAGGAAGTTCATTGAGGGATTTTCTAAGTTGGCGTTACCGTTAACGATGTTGACTAGAAAGGGGCAAGCGTTTGTTTGGGACTCAAAATGTGAAGAAGGTTTCCAAGAGTTGAAGAGAAGGTTGACTAGTGCTCCTATTCTGATATTACCGAGTTCGTCGGAACCATTTGAGGTCTACTGTGATGCGTCATTGTTGGGTTTGGGTGGTGTATTGATGCAGAATAAGCAGGTTATAGCTTATGCTTCGAGACAGCTGAGGGTTCATGAGAGGAACTATCCGACGCATGATTTAGAGTTGGCAGCTGTGGTGTTTGTTCTGAAGTTGTGGAGGCATTATTTGTACGGGTCGAGATTTGAGGTTTTCAGTGACCATAAAAGTTTAAAGTATCTGTTTGATCAGAAAGAGCTGAATATGAGACAAAGGAGATGGTTAGAGTTTCTGAAGGATTATGACTTTGGGTTGAATTACCATCCGGGTAAAGCAAATGTAGTGGCTGATGCGTTGAGTCGGAAATCATTGCATATGTCTATGTTAATGGTTAGGGAATTGGATTTAATTGAGCAGTTTAGAGACTTGAGTTTGGTGTGTGAGAGTACTCACAATAGTGTTAAATTGGGAATGTTGAAATTAACAAGTGGTATTCTGGATGAGATCAGAGAGGGTCAGAGATCCGACATGCTTTTGGTTGATAAGTTGACTTTAGTGAATCAAAGTCAAGGTGGTGAATTCAGAGTTGATGAGAATGGTGTTTTGAGATTTGGTAATCGAGTGTGTATTCCGGATGTTACAGAACTTAAGAAGAGTATTCTTGAGGAAGGACATCGTAGTGGGTTGAGTATTCATCCTGGAGCTACGAAGATGTATCATGATTTGAAAAAGTTATTTTGGTGGCCGGGAATGAAAAGAGAAATTGCGAGTTTTGTTTATTCCTGTTTGACTTGTCAGAAGTCAAAGATTGAGCATCAGAAGCCGTCTGGGCTAATGCAACCGTTGGCTATTCCAGAGTGGAAGTGGGATAGTATCAGTATGGATTTTGTTTCGGGTTTACCGAGGACAAGTAGGAATTTTGAAGCTATTTGGGTGATTGTTGACAGGTTGACAAAATCGGCTCATTTCATTCCGATCAGAATGGATTATCCGTTAGAGAGATTAGCCGAGTTGTATATTGAGAAGATTGTAAGTTTGCATGGTATTCCGTCTAGTATTGTTTCGGGCAGAGATCCTAGATTTACATCGAAGTTCTAGGAAGGTTTGCAGAAGGCTTTGGGAACTAAACTGAGATTGAGTTCTGCATATCACCCGCAGACTGATGGTCAGACTGAGAGGACGATTCAGTCACTGGAGGATCTTTTGAGAGCTTGTGTTTTAGAAAAAGGAGGTGCTTGGGATTGTTATTTGCCTTTGATTGAGTTCACCTATAACAATAGTTTTCATTCGAGCATTGGTATGGCACCGTTTGAAGCTTTGTATGGTAGGAGATGTCGGACACCTTTATGTTGGGATGAGTCCGGTGAGAGTGCTGTGGTTGGACCGGAGATTGTTCAACAAACTACGGAAAAGATTAAGATGATTCAGGAGAAGATGAGAATTGCTCAGAGTCGTCAGAAGAGTTATCACGATAAGAGGAGGAAGTCACTTGAGTTCCAAGAGGGAGATCATGTGTTTCTTCGCGTCACTCCGATAACTGGTGTTGGTCGAGCTTTGAAGTCGAAGAAGTTGACACCTCGATTTATTGGTCCTTATCAGATTTTGGAGAGGATAGGGGAGGTAGCCTATCGTATCGCTTTACCGCCGTCGCTTGCGAATTTGCATGAGGTTTTTCATGTGTCTCAGTTGAGGAGGTACGTTCATGATCCGTCGCATGTAGTCCAAGTAGATGATGTACAGGTGAGAGATAACCTGACTGTTGAAACATCGCCTATGAGGATCGAGGATCGAGAGTTGAAGCAGTTGCGGGGTAAAGAGATTGCCTTGGTGAAGGTAGCTTGGGGAGGACCAGCAGGTGGCAATGTGACTTGGGAACTGGAGAGTAAGATGAAGGAGTCTTACCCAGAGTTGTTCGCTTGAGGTATGTTTTCGAGGACGAAAACTCTTTTAGTGGGGGAGAGTTGTAACACCCCAAGACAAATAAGACACTTATTTAATTTAAATTAATATTTAATTTATTAATTTAATTAAATAATTGGAATTTTGGATTTATTATTATTATTATTATTTTGGAAAAAAAAAATATATAAGTTGGAATCAGTAAAAAGATTTCATTTTTTTGGAAAAGAAGGTTTCACGTGAAACTGAGAAGCTGCAGAGAAGAGGAAAAGGGCAAAGAGCTGTAGAGCAAAGGTTGAAGAAGGAAGAGCTTGAAGCTTACAGAGTCGCCGGATTAACTCAGGTAAGGGGGGTTTATCGTCGATTAATGGGTATTATAGGATAATATGTAATGGGTAGTGATAAGCCGTCGATTTAACCCTAATTGGGACTGTATATGCTGAAATTGATGTTGGATAACCTGTGTTAAAATCTGTAAATTAAATCGATAGTTGTGTGAGTCGTAAATGTTAGACTATGGCACGAATCCCAATTGAAAACTTGAATCGGCGCTACCAATTTACAAGACAAATTGTTTTCTTTAGAGATGGTTTTAGATGAGGAGGCGGCCGGAAAACCGGATATGCGTTAAGCTAACGGAACCTTGGAATAACTCAGAAATCTGAGTCTGCGCGCGAACGGTCGACCATAGAGTCGGCGTGCGCTGACCCGTGGGGCACGCGCCGACTGCATGCGTCGACGCAAGGCATTTTGCGCCGACCCGTGAGTTAAGCGTCGACTGTATGCGTCGACGCAAGGGGCTTTTGCGCTGACTCCCTCCAGTTGAGCAGAGCCTTTGCGCTGACCTGCGAACTTTGAGCTGACCCCTATGGTCGACTCAAAGCCTTCAAATCTTTGTTCGTAGACGTGCATGATGGTCTTTTGTCATCATCAAAAATTGATATCGTATGTTGTAGAGTGGAAAAATGGATATTTTAATATTGTGTACATAATTGAGAGCTGGCCTATGTTGGCACATGATGTGATAGGGATTATACCCCGCTGTTGTGAGCAGTATAAGTATTAGTAGAGAGTGCTAATACTGTGTTTAATTGATTTACATAATAATGATGTGAATGTATATATGATGCCTGTGTTGTGAATGGACTGTTGTATGGCTTAGAGTGTGAGCTTATGTCCGTTGTGAATTGTTGTTGGTGCTGCATTGCTAGATGATTAGCGTGCATAGCATAGCCTTTGGGGCTGTAGCTAATTCCCATGGTGAGGAATTAGTGAGTGAACCATTGTGGGTTTGTTGTTGATGTTTGCATGCTAGATGATTAGTGTGCATAGTCTAGCCTTCGGGGCTGTAGCTAATTCCCATGGTGAGGAATTAGTGAGTGAGTCATTAGATCTCAAATGAGTGGGACTAGTGAGCTTAGTAGCCGTATCTGGAGTTGATCGGTGAGCTTGAACTATATGTTCAAGAATAGTCGGTACCGCATGTGTGGAGTCTCATTGCATAATGTGTGTATGGCGTATAATATGAATGGATGTATTCCAATATTATACGTGTGTTTGTGTTGTTATGGAGTATGATACGAGATTATACTTGTGTTGTATGTTGGTGTTGAGCATGATGTTGAGTTGATGTGCTGTTACTGAATGTATGTTGCAATTAGGGTGATTGATATGTTAAATTACTTAACATGACATAATATTTTATAATGCTTATTTATCGATTGAGGAACTCACCCTTACAACTATGTTTTCAGGTAACGAGCAGAGTTGAGTAGAAGCTAGTCCTTGGAGTCTAGTGTTGTCCTTAGTGGTCATGCTCTGGTAGATGTAACATCGGGAGGGGATGTTTGACTATGTTTTAATTTAGTCGTTGATCAACTTTACATGTAATATAGTACATGATTTGAATGTCGATATTTTGTGTCCGCTGCGAATTATGCAAAAGAGTCTTATTTTGATCAAATAAATGAGCATGACAGGATATTGGATGATTGTGTGACACCCTTCGGGGCATAATTACTCTGATTGTTATATGTTAATATTTTTAAGTAAATATTTGGGGTATTTAGAAGGGTGTTACACCGGAAGTCTGGCTGGAGAAGACGGTGGTGTACACCACCGTCTGGTCTCCAGATTGAATCATAGTTGTGCATTCTTATTTCCAGATTAGATCTGAGTCACTCAAAGTTATGACTTATTTAAAGGCCAGGTGTTTTGCATTGACTGAAGTGCATGGTGGATGCGCGCATGTGGTCCAAGGGATTTGCCAGCTCAATTAATGAGCTCTCCATCCAACGCTCCACATTTTTTTGCCATTTTAATTTCTGATTTCATTTTCTTTTTATTTCTTTAATTCCATTTCATTTCAAAAAATCATATCTCCTTCATTATTGGTCTAAAAAATGTGAGACCAATTGCATTTTTCTTCTTTTAATTTCTAGTTTCTAAAAATGATTTTTAATATTTTTTATTTTATCATTTGAGATTTTTTAGGAATTTTCTCTTTTCTTGTTATTTTTAATTCATTTTAAATAGTTTTTTATATTCAAAAAATACAAAAATATTTTCCCAACCTCTTTGAATGATGATGGATCTATGAAAAATATTCTCATCAATTTATTAATTGATTTGAGATTTATTTGAGACTTTAATTCAATTAGGTTATTTTTATGCATTTTTAATTGATTAAAAATAGTTTCTGACTTCTAAAAATGCTGGAATTTTTTATCAAACTTTGTTTGACCTTGTTGAACTTAGGATAATTCACTTGGACTTTTCAAAGTTGATTTGAAGTGAATTTGAAGTTTGACCTTTCTTTATTATTTTAATTCAAGTATTATTTTACTTTTGAAAAATATCAAAAATATTTTATTTGTTTCTTGACTCCTAATCTTCATTTTGCTTCTGTTTACTATTGTTTGACCTTGATCTCATCTATCTTTGGTCAATGCTTGTTGACTACTTCATTTCATTTACATTAATGCACTTTATTATTCATCTTCTTCTTCTTCTTTTTCTTTTTCTTTTTTGATCAATGAGTTAAAGATTGGTGGTTAGCCTTGATACATGAGAGGTTTAACCTTCCTTGATTCAAATCTAATTCATCTTGATCATGGATCAAGTGAATGGCTTTGCATTAAGGATAGATTGCTTCCTAATCAAGCAAAGAACCTAAATCAATACAAGATCATTTCTCATCTTCTTTTGGCATGGCAAGTTGTAGGAGCTTGATTCACTAATCAAGATCTCTAACTTGTGTTGTTGCCTACATTATTATTGACCGGCCTCAGATAGTTGTGACGTCTACATAAGTCCAATTACGATTGCTTAACATAACGCTAAATTGCCTTATGGCACACTAATACTAACACTAACCATTAACATTTAATTCTTGCACTTTACATTTATGCAATTTACTATTCTTGTACATATTATTCATTTGCTTTTTCCCTTTTGCTCATTTAAGCACATGTTTATGTTAATGCAATTTGCCTTTTGCTCACTTGAGCACATAATTGTGTATATATTATTGTGCTTGTGCTTTTGTTTTGATTGTTGTGGACCAAATGCAAAAATGAACAAAAAGGACTTAGATTCTAGGATATTCCCTATGCAAAATGGAGTAAAAAGCCCTTAATGTTGAAGATGGATTAGAAGGACCAAATCTCTAAACTCACTCTTGTCCATTCTTGATTTGCTTCATGGAACTTTTTGATGTGTGTGCTTTTGTGCTAGGGATTCTTATTTGAGCCAAATTGAAGAACCATTGTCATGTGCTTCTAAAGAGAGAGATCTAAGAGACATTGGAGGATCTTCTAAGAGCTTGCTTGATTGATTGATTGCTTGATATACACTTATTTGCTTGCTTATTCCAAAGGATGGGAGCTACTCGGATCATCAATATGATCTCAAGAAGGGAACTCCATTTGTGGTCATATCTCTTGTATGATTAGGACTTAGCCATTCTTCTTCTTCCTTCCACTCTAACCCAAGCCAAAAATTTTGTGCAAACATTAACACTTATTTTCAAACATTAGAAACCTAAGCATTATGCTTTTGATTTTCAAACTTTCTTTTCATAACACTTATTTTGAATTGAATCTTTAAGACAACTTTGACCATATTTTGTAAATACTTTTCATTGGTAAATATAACCCATTCAAATGCTTTTGTGGTTTCAATGGCCACTTTCTTATCAAAAACTTTTCATAACCTTTAGCTATTAGGTTTGAGTTATCCTTGAGGTAGGTATAATGCTCACCTATATCCTTAGTGATGGACAATGAGTCTTCCATGCTTATTATAGGGTTAACCCCTCACTAGCATGTTGAAGCTATCCTCACATGGTGGATATGTGGTTTTAGGTTGAGTTTTCTCCCTTGGATAACAAAAGACCTTAAGGCTTTTGGACCAATTAATTCACCAACTTGTTTTGAGATTTTTACCTCGAACTACGAGGTTTTGATCCTAATCTTTTTTAAGATGGTACGTAGGCAATGGGTTTATCCATTCAAACACAAAATTGTAATTAACTTGTATATTCTCTTCTCACCTCCCCAATCATGTTTGCACAAACAAATTTTCACAAAATACCAACCTTACAACAAGTATGAAAAGGGCTCCCTAGGAGTACCTAGGATGTTTTGGGTGCTTAAAACCTTCCCATTGCATAACCAACCCCCTTACCCAGATCTCTGACATTTTTATTAGTTTTTGATTCGATAAAACTTCTCGGTTTTTGTTCGCTTTCTAACCTTTCCTTTGGATAAATAGAAGTGCGGTGGCGACTCGACTTGTATGGTTTAATTTTGATTTAGTTAATAAATCTAAAGGTAACGAATACCCCGCTACACCATGGATCCATGAAGATGGAGCTGTAACATCCACTATGCACCAAAAATTGAAATTTGTGAAGAATGTCAAGCTTTTCATTGTGGGTGGAGAGAAAGTACTGTTGATGAGCCATTTGTCGTCTTTTTCGTATGTGGAAGCTGAGGAGGAGGTCGGAACTCCATTCCAAAGTCTATCTATGGTTGAGGTAAAGAAAACTAGGGCACCCATGTCTTCTTTTAAGGATGCTCAGAGAGCTATCGAGGCAGGCAATACAGATCAGTGAGGCCGTATGGTAGAAGTCTATGAAAACAAGAATAAAGTCGAACTGGGTTTCCAGTAAGGGTCGTCTAATGTTAAAGCTGAAGAAATGCAACCGAGTTTCCATAACGGAGGGTTCATCCATGGTAATTAACAACACTCAACTGATATGATCGAAGGTGATGAAGATGTAGACTGCACCAACTTTGTGACGCATGGCAGATGCTCTTGCAACGTTGGCTTCAATGATTGTGGTAAAGTTATGGAATGAAGTTCCTAATTTGACTGTGATGCGTCTTGATAGGCCATCACATGCGTTTCCGGTTGAAGAGATCAAAGATGAAAAGTCGTGGTATTTTTGACATCAAGAGTTTCCTCCAAAGTCAAGTTTACCTGCCCGGGGCATCTTTGAAAGATAAGAAGACTCCTAGGAGATTGTTGCATCTCGAAAAATACGATCCCTCACGATGGTTGCGGAAAAAATAGTTTGAACAGAGTTGCCACCGAACTTTATTTATCCCAACGAAGGAGTAGGAAAATATCGATAAAACCTTTCAAAAATAGAATAATGGTCGTCACCACCATATTCGGGTTCGGGAGTCGATTACGCAAGGGGAAGGTATTAGCACCCATCACGTCCGTTGTACTCAACGGGAACCTTTAAGTTTATTTTGTGATTTAAATGTTAGCTTATGTTGTTTGTTTTCTTTGAGTGATAAAAAAGATTGAAAATGGAGATGGATGGAAACCTCAGAAGGGGGAAAAGGGAGGTTTTTTTATTAGTGTGCTCGCCAAGATCTCACAATCTCGTGCCTACGTATCCTTATGGTGCAATAAGGAAATTAGAGCATTTGTAGTCTGGGGAACTAAAGTTGGTTGATGTCTTTTAATGAACGACTGTTTAGATCGCGTTCTAAAGGCTAAACATTGGCTTATCTACTCTCGGCGGAGGCTTAAGCACTAGTTTGTTGTACGCGTTAGGAAGGATTAAACAATATTCTTTTTGAAAAGAGTTTCGATCGCACAGGGGTGATGAAAGGGGTTTGATAAGTTGGATGTGTTTTAATGAACAAGTGCTTAAATCACGTTCTAGCGGTTAAACGTTGACTTGTCTACTCTCGGTGGAGGCTTAAGCACTAGTCTGTGTGCGCACTAGAAAGGATTAAGCAATGTCCTTTCGGAAAAGAGTTAAGTTGTTGGTCGCGCGGGGTGAGAAATAATATTTAATATGTTTAGTATTTTTTAGAAGAAGAACGACAAAAGATTGAGCAATTTGGGGCACACCAATTGTTCAATTCTTTTGAGGAATAACAAGGCGAACGCCTCTTATTTCCTTTTTCATTTAAATTATTATTGAAAATTATTTGCAGAAATCGAATATGCGCGGTAGTGAGGAGAACACCTCCGACTTGCTTATTCACGGAATAATGAGGCGTGCGCCACCTATTCCTTTATCCAAATTTACTTTAGAGTGTTTTAATTGGACGACGAAAATTGGAGCAATATGGCGAGCACCAATCATTCAATTATTCGAGAGATGGTGAGGCGAACGCCTCCCATTTTTCTTCATCCGAGGTTTAAATTGTAGAAAAATAATTAGAAATTATATTAATTTGAAAGAAATGATTTGAATATTATGCGATTATGGTCTATAAATAGACTACGAGAATTCGAGCAATATGGCGAACGCCAATTATTCGAATACTCGAGAGATAGTGAAGCGAACTTACTATACCCTTTTTCATCCAAAATTTATGTTATGAAAGAAGATCTTTAGAAACTATATTGATTTTAAAAAAAAGATTTGAACTTATACGATTAAGGTTTGAGTCGGAAGTCGACAATTTGAGCAATGTGGCGAGCGCCAATCATTCAATTATTCGAGAGATGGTGAGGCGAACGCCTCCCATCATTATAAAAGAAAGTCTTTAGAAATTATATTGGTTTAGAGAAAATGATTTGGATTTGAATTTGGTAAGGTTTTAACCGGGTGACAAGAATTCGAGCAATGTGGCAAACGCCAATCATTTGAATACTCGAGAGATAGTGAAGCGGGTGCCTCCTATACTCTTTTTCATCCAAAGTTTAAATTATAAAAAGAAATTTTTTAGAAGGGTGTTGATAAAAAGTTGATTTGAATTCGAAATTATAGAATTGATAGGATTTGATAAAGATTACTTGGTGTTCGATCAACGCTTCATCCTAATTAGGGAAAAAAAATATTTCTTATTCGTCAACCATTAACTTAATTATATTCTAATAAGAAGATAAACTTATAAATCCCAAAAAAAAACGATAATCAAGTTAGAATAATAATCTATTTTACTACTAGTGTCCTCACAATTTATTACCTAGAAAATAAATAATAAATTAAAAATAGGACATGCTAGGGTGTGGAGGAAGACAAAAGGGGGTGAAGCCCCAAACTAAACATGCTACAAAGGCCCCAAAAGAAACTTACATCAACAACAAATCGAAATGGGCCCTAAGGCCCAAACCTTTCCTAAACGTCCAAAAACGAAGCCAAGAACATAAAAAAAACATGTTTTAAATGGCATGTTGATGTTTTAATTTCATGTTATGCTTTTCTGGATTGTGCTACATTTTAGCCTTATGATTCCAACGTATTGATTGTGGCTTAGAATGCATTGTAGCTAGGATCTCATCTATATGTATCATGACATTTTCGTTCCAAATTTGTTCCCACCCCGCTCATGGTTTGCCTCTGTGTGGATTTTGTTAGGTTGTAGGACACATGCCCGTGGTTCGGTGTAGGCGAGAAGCTGACTAAAAGGTGATTCGTACACTCGGAAAGGGCCGTAACGCAAGTTTGATGTCATTGGTATATATTGTCGAATTGTTGTTATTAGTAACGCTGCATTTGGTGTGAAACTTGTTGCCATTACAGTTGAGTATTATGATGCTGCAAAGAGAGACATTGTGAAGTATAAACCGGGGAACAAAGAATGAGGTACGGTGAATCTTTCGTTAGAGAGAAAACTATAGGTTTGCGTCTGTTCAGACAAAGTGGAGTACAACATTTTCGCAACATGGTAGCTGAAACGTCATAGCTTGTGAATTTTGAAACATAATTCTGTCATTGGTAGAAATTCAGCTAGGAATACCAAGATATTGTAAATGAACATGTATGGTTTAGGTGTTTTTTTATTGTAGGTTCAGTTTTGGTGTATACCCCATAAATTCCATGAGTTTATCAATTACATTGTTTTTGCTGAATTCGAAAAATGTTGCAACACGGTTGAAGTTCGGATTTGAACGGCATGGACAATGTTGTACAAGCGCACTGCGTATTGAATTACCTTGTTGTAAGTATGATCTTGTTGTAATTCACTTTTGTCTTGCTTAAAACCATTATTGTGGACCTTGGCCATGAAATGTGGACTTTGAAGTTTATTTAAATGGAATGGTTTAAAAGTTATGGTTATTGTGGATACATAATGGATTGGCAAAAATGGATTTGAAATATGGGAGCAAAATAATGGGAATTGGGTTTTGTTGGACCAATGTCTTGAATACAAATGTATGATAAATTTGAACATGACTTGAACTGGCCACCTAAACATGACTAATGAACCATGCTATAATTTTGAATGAACCATAAATCCTAAACCAACGAGCACGATTAATCTCTTGAATTTAATCACACTAGGCTTTAATAAACTTGTATGGACGAATGATATGCATGAACCCAATACTTGTGCTATTGTACTAATGACAACCCCAACCAAGCAGGAGATCAAGAACATGTGATGCTTTGAAACGAATCCTTATCAAAAAATCAGGACCATAAACCTGTCAATATCACGGACCACCCATAATAGACCAGATGGATCAAATGAATCCTTAATCCTCTAGTGCATGAACCATAGAGGATTAAATCCATTGGAACCACGAGCTTAGACTAGAACCAAAAGTTATGAACAAATGAATGTTGAGTGAACTTTTGATCAAGCAGACAAAACCAAGCACTATGAATGATGAAGAGCCATGTAAGATTAAGGTTAAGAGGCCACATAGTGAATGTTAGACATGATTATGGTTTGTGAAGCTTGGATCACGTAAAGATCCCTAAGTTTTAAGTTTATGTACCATTCTCTCTGATTGTGAATGCTTAATAAATGTTTTTTTTGAACTATCCGGACAAAATTGGGGTATGACAAAAATTAGATGGCAACTTTTAGCTGAATGGTGATGTGTTGTACAAGAGAAACTTCGATATGGTTATGCTCAGATGTGTGGATAGACACGAAACAGAAATGTTGATGACTGAAGTCCATGAAGGTTCCTTTGGTACTCATTCCAATGGACATGCTATGACTAAGAAGATGTTGAGAGCAGGTTACTATTGGTTGACAATGGAATCTGACTATTGCAAGTTTGTAAAGAAATGCCACCAGTGTAAAATTTATGCAGATAAAATTCATGTTCCTTTGACACTGTTGAATGTCGTTTCCTTCCCATGGCCCTTCTCCATGTGGGGAATTGATATGATTGGTATGATTGAGCCCAGAGCTTCAAACGAACATCGTTTCATTCTAGTGGCTATTGACTACTTCACAAAGTGGGTTGAAGCGGCATCGTATGCAAATGTAACCAAGAAAGTTGTTTTGAGGTTTATCAAGAATCAGATTATATGCCGTTATGGTGTGCCAAGTAAGATCGTTACTGATAATAGATCTAACTTGAACAACAATACGGTTGAAGCTCTTTGTAAAGACATAAAGATTACACATCATAATTCTTCTCCCTACAGACCTAAGATGAATGGGGATGTTGAAGCTTCAAATAAGAACATCAAGAAGATCATTCAGAAGATGGTTGTGACATATAAAGATTGACATGAGATGCTCCCATTTTCTCTGCATAGGTACCGTACATCCGTCCTCACTTCAATGGGGGCAACCCCTTTCTCACTTGTTTATGGCATGGAAGTTGTGCTCTCAGTAGAGGTTGAGATCCCATCACTGCGTGTTTTAATGGAAGCCAAGTTGACTGAAGCTGAATGGTGTCAGACCAGGTATGATCAGTTGAATTTGACTGAAGAGAAGAGATTAACTGCCATGTGTCATGGTCTATATCAGTAAAGGATGAATAAAGCTTTTGATAAGAAGGTCAGGCCTCGTGTGTTTAGAGAAGGTGACCTTGTGCTCAAGAAGATTTTATCTTTTAAACTAGATTCTAGGGGAAAGTGGACTCCTAATTATGAAGGCCCATATGTTGTCAAGAGAGCCTTTTTAGGCGGTGCTTTGATTCTTACAACTATGGATGGTGAAGAGTTCACTCGTCCTGTGAATGTCGATGCAGTCAAGAAATACTTCGCCTAAAAAGAAAAGAACAACTCGCTAAGTTGAAAACCCGAAAGGGCGACTTAAGAAAAAATGAGCGTTTCGGTGGATTGAAAACCCGAAAGGGAGATCCAGGCAAAAATTAGAGACATAAAACAGAAGAATTTATCCTGATAGATTGAGCACCCCACCTTGGGGCAATTTATGCAAAAATTAAGGATTTTGGTAAGTACCTGTATCCTGTTGCTCTCCAATCTGAGAACACTCTTGAGCACGTCATTTGGTTCTGATTCGTCATCTTCAACCGAAGCCAAGAGCACAATGGATATTGAAGTTGGGAGAAGGATTAGTGATCATTATATTGAATGTAGCCCTTTTTCCATATAAATGACCATTTTTCAACTTTTGTAAATATCTATGGAATCTTATCATTTATAGACTACCATTCTATTAAATAAAGTTGAGCTTTTTATCCAATTTTTTCTACTCTTATTTATCTTTCAGCTAAATAGCATTGAATTTTATGATGATCATTTTGAAATTGAATTTAAAAATCAAAATCATTTTTTTCTTAAAATAATAAAAGCAATTACTTTTAAAGAGCAATCAATTTCAACAAGGAATATCAACCGCTGTCTGAGAACAGGTAAGTCTTGAAATGTGAAGTATTGGTGGTCTTCCCCAAGCAGTTGGTTTCAGCACTTTAGTTTCCCCATCTGAGTTTTGAGATCGCTTCCCTAGCTGAATTGTGAGCATGTATTCTCAACGGTTTGCATAGATTCATCACAGATTTTTTTGTTTCCCCTAAAGTCGCCAGCAGAGTTCATTCATGATCCCTATCATCATTGATTCTTGAGCAGTATTTGGTAATGTCCCCTACGAGGTTGTCTCCCATTTGATATGGTTGACCTAAAATTCCCCGCAGAGTTGATGATGCAAATCCTCAACAGATCTTTCCCCAATCAGGGTCGAGCTCTTGAGGTGGATGATTTATGTCCATCCCCAACTTTTTTTCAGTTGGTGCCTCCATCCTGTCAATATTAACCGAGTGTTGTGGCGATGATTCAGACCAATGACATTTTTATCCTTTGTGATCGTTTTGTCAAGCATAATTATCATATATACATGTACATATACATATACATCCATATATTTCATTATTGCATTATTATTTCACTTTTTGATTCATCATTTTTCTGGTCCTCTGCTTCAGTGATATCATTTTCCCACAAAGATTTGGTGTATCTGTCTTCCCTCAGTTATAGAGTGTCAACCCCTTAAGCAGAAAGAATTTAACCTTTCGCATTCCCCACTGAGTTATTTCCTCGTGGATGATTGTTATTTCAGTTTCCTCCCCAGTCGATTATCTAGATGGAACCACTCCCCTTGAGTTATATCCTCACCGGGTCGAGTCTTTGATTGACCGTTTCTTTCTAGCTCTTACCTAAATCGATGCTTTTGGTCCCCTGAGAGTCTATTACCCAGTAACTGCTAATATTCTTCTCAATTTGATAGTACTTTACTCTTACCCAATACCTGGTAAAAGTGATCTACTTTCTCTTGTTTTTCCCCAGCGGATTCGTTTTACGTTTCCCCAGGTAGTCTATCCTTGATATATTCATCTTAACCGATGACGAATATTCTTTTCTTTTGAGTTTATCCTTGATATGTTCATCTTAACCGGTGACAAATATTCTCTTTGCGGTTTTCTACCCAGTAAAAAGGTAGTCATAATCCCTATTTCATTCCCAGAGGGTTAATCCTTGATATGTTCATCCTATATGATGACGGGTTTCCTTCTCTTTGCGGTCTTCTGCCCAGTAACCGGTAGATATAAATCCTACTTTCCCTTATGGAGTCTATCCTTGATATGTTCATCTTAATTGGTGACAGATATTCTCTCTTTCGGTATTCTAGCCAGTAACTGATAGATGTAATTCCAACTTTCCCCGACAGTCTATCCTTGATATGTTCATCTTAACCGATGACGGATACTCTTCCCTTTGAGTTTATCCTTGACATGTTCACTCTAACCGGTGACAGATATCCTCTTCCTTTGGTCTTCTGCCTAGTAACCGATAGTTGTAAATCCTATTTGGCTTTTCCCTAGCAGGTTATTCTTACCCAGTAACTCGTAACGAATACACCTCCTATTGCCCTCAGTGAGTCATCCTTGATATGTTTACCCTAACTGGTAACGAATGTCCTCTCTGCCAGATTATGTTACCTCTTTACCCAGTAACCGGTAATAGATGATATATTTCTGGCACTCCTGTGTTGAAGTTCATTTCTTCCCCAGTTGAGTTTGAGTGCGTATTTCCTCAGTGAAATCGCTGTCCCCTGTTTGGATCGAGTATTTCAATTTTATCCTGATTTACCCGTTTCCCCTCCAGATTTTCCCCCGTATCCCCGACTGAGTCTTTCCATTGATTTATTTTCATGGAATCCCTTGTGTCTCCCCAGCAGTTTTATGTCGTAGCCTGGCCTACACACAACTTTTTATCCCCAGAGTCTCTGTCTCCCCAGTGAGTTTTCCTTATGGAATGCATTATGCTCATGTGGACATTCAGTCTCTCTGAATTCTTTTCCTTTGTGGCAACATTTCCCCCACGGAGATTACTTTTAACATATTCATATCATATGCATCATGAGGTCTCTTAGGGACCAAAATTTTCTTATATGTTGTTATTTAAGTCCATTCTAATGAGTCGATACGAAGATTTTAACCTTCATCTCCTCATCTAGAATGTTCTTAAATAGGGGCAGCTGTAAGACCCCAATTTTGACCCTAAGATCCCTCATGCTATCTCATCATATGCATTGGGATTGGGATCACACCTTGGCATCCTCCTTACACCTCATTCATTAGGTTTGCATTGGGAGAGATCACCAAGCATATTTGATTGTATCATACTTTGTTTTTTATTATTTACTAACCAAAATACCAAAAATATGTCAATGTATAGTTTATTACTTTTGTAGGTAGTGTGTGTGTTCACCCATGCTCCATCAAGCTCATATCTAGGGTTTAAGACCCTCAATACAAGGAGAACAATCAAGAATTGGTTTAAATTGGTTCTAAGCATCATATATTAATCCCCATGGTCTTCACATGATATTTGGATCAATAAATTATCAAGAGTTTGGAGCTTGTTTGCCTTGGAAACCCTAATTCATCTGGGTATCTTGTTGTGACTTCTTTAACATGTTTCTTCAACATTGATCAAATATTTCAAGGTATACTTCACATTACATCATCCTACACATATATGATTCTCCATGACTCTCAAAAGTCAAGAGAATGTCAAGCTATCAAGATGGTTCATGGTGGTTGACCTGAGAAAGTCAACTGGTCAAAACTGGGGTTCCCTAGACCATATCTCCTACACTTTTTGTCATATGAAAATGATTCCAAGAGAAAAGTTACTCCAAATTACATTACAAACAACTTTAATGTTTAAGTCAAGAGCTAGTTTTTCTTGGAAAGTCATTTTTTATGGTAAATGATTATAGGTCATTTTGTCTGAACCCTAGTTTGGAGGTCAACTTCCCAAGACCATAACTTGCTAAATTTTTATGAGATGAAATCCATTAAAATTTAATGATTAAATTCAATATTTATAACTGAACTTTGATGTTTGGATGGAGTTAAAATTCAACTTGAAAATGCATTTTCCAAGAGGAAACATTATAGGTAATTTTGGGTCAATACCATTGAACAAGTGATTTTCCTCAACTTCTAAAATGCATAACTCCTTCATGCCAAATCCAAATGAGTTCAAATTTGTAACCAAATTGAAGAGATTTTAAATAGCTACAACTTTGATTAAGTAACGTTTCTCATTTGAAGTCCATAGAAAAAGTTATTCAAGGTGGAAGAAGTAAACATTTGACTTGGGACTTAGAAAAATTTCAAATATGTTTGATTTCCCAAACTTCCACCTTAAAATTCTTCACGATCCAGGCTTCAAATGAAAAAGTCTTCAACATGAAAGTTATTCCCCTTGATCTCACCTTTCCAAAAACTCTAAGATCATCTCATTTGGACAAAGTATGAAGGACTTGCGCATGGGTGTAAGTTGAAAGACCATTTGGATGTTTTCCACTTCCACATTTCATACGTAATTGCATGGCATTCCAACATGAATTCAGCATGACTTTCACTCAATTTTTGATTAGATTGCATCACTTGATGGGCCTATCATACGCCCATGCAAGCATGCAAAGTAATTATTCAAATTTTGCCAAAATTGGAAGTGTGTGGAAATCAATCTCATGGCCTATAAATAAGACCCTCATTGCTCAGAATGAAGGACCTCATGCCCAAGCTTTGAACCTGCCTCCCCAAACCCTCACCATTGAAGGATAAGCTTGAAGATTTTCTTTGAAAGTCGAGTTTCAATTCTCCATCTGTTTTGAGATTGAAAATCCCAAAGTTCATACCTTTCATTGATCCTAATCACCTCCAACAAGCATCTGAAGCAAGGCCAAGCATAATTGAAAGCAAGATCATGCCAATCTGAAGCTCCATTGAAGGTGAATTTTTAGAAATTTCATCTCTTCGATTCTCTCTCAATTCTGCATCATTCTTGTTGATTTTTTGTTGTCTGAAGTACTATAAATGTAGGCAAGAAGATTGAGTTGCTTTGAGGTCAAATCGAAGCAACTCAGTTCATGATCCTCAAAATTCAAATCACTGTATCTTTTTATATACTTGGAATTGGAGAAAATTGAGGCAAGATTTGTGCTCCTGAGCATTTTTCCTTCAAATTAGTGTATTCACTTTTCATTTTCCTTTGAGTTGAGCTTGGACCAGACCGGTGGTGCTCACCGGAGAAGATGACCAGAGCTAGGGCTCCGTTGGTGCGCTGGATCAATCCAGGCCGTCTGATTTGGTTCTCACGTTTTAATCTCATCAATCCAATTTGATTACCACGCATGTGGCACAGTTGACTGAGGCGTTGATGGAATGCGCACGCTTGGCCATCAGATCTGCCACCTCAATTAATGAGGGAGATCTGATGGCCCTTGTTTTTTTTTATATTTTATTTTCTGATTTTTCATTTAATTCTTTTACTTTAATTAATTCATATCAATTTCATTTTTAATCCAAAAAATATGAAACTTTCACCAAAAAATTTCAAATATTTTCCTCTTTCATTTTTTGAATTAAAATTATTTTTTTTGATTAATTTCAATATTTTCATGATTTAATTGTTTTTATGCATATTTTTAATTGTTTAAACATACTTCTGACTTTTCAAAAATTATGAAATTTTTTATCGAAGGTCCTTTGACCTTGTTTGACCTATGATAAATATGTTGGTCATTTATTTGGTGTTTTGAAGAGGTTTTAGGTTTTTGATCAAACATTTTAATTCGATTTTTAATTGATTAATTGTGTAGAAATTATGTTGAGCCATTTTTATTGACTTGTGAAGTTTGACTATTTGTTTGGGCCTTGGTCAAGGTTGATATGACTTTTGTTGAATTAAAATAATTAGATTTAGGGGATTGATGAAATGTACATTTCATCTCCCAAAATGAATAAATGATTTTAATATGATAAAATTCCTCCCATGACCAATTTGTGTTTGTCTCATCTCCCCTCCCTCTTCATCTTCAATCCCATTCTACCTCATCCCTTTCATTGACCAATGAAGTCTCAATATCCTAAGGCTAATTGGTTCATCAATAACTTTGTGTTAGATGAACCAATACAAGTATGGATGAGATTAGATCCATCATTTGATAATTTCTTTTTGAGTGTGGTATGTTTTAGGAGTATGGTTCATTATACCATATCTCTAACATGCATTAACACCAAAATTTCTATTGCTCGGCCTCAGATAGTTGTGACTTCTACATAAGTCCAATTACGATTGCTTAACATAACGCTAAATTTTGACCCTAAGACATAACATTCTAGTAAGTGAGATTGTAAGTCTCCCCTCTTTCATGGTATTATGTGGAAACTTGGACTTTTTTCCTTCCTTTGGAAGATGTCTTGGTTCAAGAATCTATGCTTGTGAATATAGGGTTGAGTGTTCTTTAAAGAATGACTTAAACAATTGAAAAGAAAAACACCACTAACATCTAATCAACTAACATTTGACTAACTTATATTATTATTGCTTTTAATTTCTAGTCATTTACTTTATGCAATTTAAATTCAAGTCATTCATCATTTCATTTTCCATTTGCATATCATTCAACTTGTTTATGTTTATGTCATTTTTACTTTGCTCACTTGAGCCATATATTGTGTTCGTATATATTTGTTTGTGTATCTTGTTTGTGTTTGTGGTCTTAGGACCTTAAAATATTTAATAAACAACAAAAAAACCATAAAAAAATGTTTGTGTGGACTGTTGGATTTGATCTGAGATTTGGACCTAGAATTAGGCAACATTCCCTATGCAAAAGGACTTGGCCAATGTCAACATTTCTAAGACCAAGTTATTATGATTTGAGTTTCCATCTGATACAAGTATTGGGATCCATATGAATTCATCTGCTACATGGTCTTGGTGCAAATGTTACTTTGAACCTGTATCTAATGCCTTATTCTGAGCCAATCAAGGAGTATATCATCTGATATATGGAAAAATTAAGAACAAGACTCTGAAGTTGCTTGCTTGGATGTGGCTATCTTTATTTGAGGCCTTGCTCTTCATATCTCTACTTGCTTATTGATATTGCTTGATTTAAAGTCCAAAGGAAAAATGGGTTTCTATATGACATTCTTGTCTACTGGATTGCATCCCATTGGTTAGATCTTTTCAACTCTTAACTTTTAATTTTATGCTTAGGATTAGTCTCTTCATCTCTTCCCATTTCTTAAATTTCAAAATCTCTCCCCCATTTTTTTAAAAATCTTCTTTGCTTGTGATTTCTAAACTTAGACTCTATTGTAAATTAGAAACTTTGGCCTTATGCCAATGCATTTTAAAACTCTTTTCTTAAATCAAACTTGTAAGTGAATCTAATCATATTGACTTAAAAATTTCAAAAGACAAAAAGAACTAACACTCATTCAAACTCTTTTGGGCCTTTGTGTCTCTTTTAAATTTAAACTTTTGTTAAAATCAATTCACTCACTTTGAAATTGATACCACGAACTACGAGGTTTTGATCCCTCATTTTTATGTTGGTACGTAGGCACAAGTCTGAAGGTCTTGTCAAACACAAAAGTATAATTAATGAATTCTTTTCTCATCCCCATACTCTATTTATTGCAAACATCTTTTATGCCAAAAACACATACACACATAAAAAAGGGCTCCTTAGGAGTACCTAGGACACTTCGGGTGCTAACACCTTCCCTATGTGCAACCAACCCCCTTACCTGTAATCTCTAGCATTTTATTTGTTTTGATTTGAAAACTTATTATCTTTGGTTTTTGTTCGTACTTTTCCCTTTTCCTTTGGAAACAATAAAAGCGCGGTGACGACTCTGGTTTTGTCGACGTTAAGTTTATCCATAGCTTAGTGGTCATGAATTTACAGCTACAAAAAAAATAGATCAAAGAATTCAAAGTTGATCTTACCAATGAGTTTAAAACGTATGATATGGGCAAAATTTCAACTTCCTTGGTATCGAATTCTACAAGAGTAATAGAGGCTTGATGATGCATCAAAGAATACATGCAAATGAAATACTCAATATATTTGAGATGGAAGACTACATTGCAACTTCAACACCTGCTGAACCAATAATGCAATTGTCAAAAAACTTAGACGAAGATTATGTCGACCCAACACAGTACAAAAGACTTATTGGGTCATTAAGATATCTTTGTGACACAAGGTCTGATCTAGCATGCAATGTAGGTATGGTGAGTATATTCATGAAGAAACCAAAGGTATCATATCTAGCAGCGACAAAGAGGATACTAGTGTATCTCAAAGGAACTCTCGACTATGTCATTGCGTTTCTTGCATATGATGAAGGAAAAGAATTCAAGCTAGTGGGTTACACCGACTCAAGTTGGTGTAGTAATACTGAGGATAGAACTATTATGTATCATTTGGATTTTGAGCAACACCTAATTGAAAATTTCTCAGTCCCTTCTTCAAACCTATCAAGGTAGTAAAGTGAAAGTCCCATTTGAAAAAGATTTGGTGGTGACAGAACTAAAAATATCAATAGATTATTCCATTTCCAGTATTCAATTGATTTTTTTTTTTGAAAAGGAAAAATGCTTTATTGAAATAAAAATTAAAGGGATAAGGAATGCCAAGACAAAACTAATTACAAAAGATCCAAACAAAATACAAACAACATACAAGCCAAACAAAACTTCACCTACCCCATAATTGTGGATAGAATGCTAAATCAAATGTAATGCCAATGCAAATTATATAGCCTCTCAATACATTGCAAGAAATACTAAATGAAAAATAAGAAGAGATAAGACCAATGCATAGTATACAACAGCAAAAACATTGCATGATACATTAGTTAGATTGCAGACCAGCCAACTGAAATCTGCCACGGGAATAGGAACAATTGAGATTTTGACATCAAATACAATATGCAATGCTTGGAAAACGTTCACGTAAGAGGAAATTTCTAACAATCAGACTAAAATCACTCTATCAGAATACCAATCGAAAACAAACCAAACTGCAAACAAGGCTTCCTGGTTAAACCACTGATACAATCAAACACTAAAAAATTCGAAGAATAAAGACATAACACTTGAATGAAGATCCATACAGATAACCTGCAATCAAACCCTCCAAAGCGGAGCTACATGTAGCTCAGAGGATGCAACTACACCCCCTCACTTTTACATTTTACATCTATTTTGCTAGACTTTTTGAACTTTGAACCCCCTCAAATATATATTTTGCACTACTAACATTCCTTTTTATCTCTCAATGTAAAGTGTAAATTTATGCCACATTCACTCTACTGAATTAAATTTTTGTCTCTCTCATTTTAAAGTTATGACATGCCCTCTCTCTTGAATTATGTAGTTCTTTTGATTGGATGCATTTGCAAACAACATATTGAGTGTACAAGATGTTTTAAAGTTAGATAACATATGTGAGAACATATGTCCCAACATGTGTGCCACATTTGGCCCTTGACAGTAGGCCATGTCGGATGTTGATATGTGTGTGATTTTATAGTTGTGTTTAATCAGGTTTGTTGTAGATTTGTTACTATCATGTTGTAATGAATTTATGTTAATTAGTTTGATTAGATTGGAATTAATTAATTCAATTTAAATTGGAGGTTTAAATTTGAATTTGAATAAATAACTAATCATATATTTTGGAGATTTTTGTGGAAAAACAAATCACAACCAAATCTTCTATATTTTATGGACGTGATCAAGGGAAAAGCCCATAAGGATCATTGTGATTTAAGGAGACTCAAACCTCATGTTTGAGGTGTGCAAGTTTTTAAGATTACTAGTATTAAGGTTTATATTTTTGAGTCTTTGTTTGAGTTTTTGTTATGCACCACTCTAGAGCTTTCATTTATATCATTAAGCATATAGTTTAGTTCATTATTGGAGTTGTAATTCAACATAAATATTTTGTTTTACTAAGTTGATCACTTGGGATTAGTGACTGAGAGAATGTGAGAGGGGTTCTCATATTTATGGGGGGGCCTAAATACAAAGTCACTAGGATTAGGAAGAGGCATTATGCAACATGGGGTTATTGTACCTATAAGAAAAGTTATACTAATTCAAAATACATAATTTCCTTTATTGTGTTGAGTACCCTCCAGACGTAGTATGGTTTCACCAAACCGGGTTAACAATATCTTATGTTATTTATTGTGTTTACTTTGTATCTGTGTTGCTGTCATATTATGCTAAATCTAGTTTAATAAGTTGCACAACTTGTCTCAGACATCTGGTCCAATATTTATCCCATCAGGAATAAATTTTCAATTGGTATCAGAGCAGACACTTTTTTCTGTTTGGGTGAGCTCCAAGGAAGATATTTTATGTTCAATGGACAACACTAAGGGTGTAGGTTCAGTAAACAAGCCACCTGTCTTGGATGGTACAAATTATAACTATTGGAAAGCTAAGATGGTTTCTTTTCTCAAGTCCATGGACAACAAAACATAGAAGGTTATGATCAAAGGATGGAAACATCCTGTGATTATTTATGAAGATGGGACATAAATCTTAAAGCATGAAGCTAATTGGATAAGTGTTGAAGATGATGAATCTCTTGAAAATTCAAAGTCTATGAATGCTATCTTCAATGGTGTTGACAAGAAACTGTTTAGACTAATCAACATATGCTCTAAAGCCAAAGAAGCTTGTGAGATTCTCAAGACTGCTCATAAAGGCACATCCAATGTTAGTATGTCAAGGTGGTAACTCCTCACAACTAAGTTTGAGAATCTGAGGATGAATGAAGATGAATCTAAATCCAACTTTAACACTAAACTGTATGATATTGCCAAAACTTGTTTTGCCTTGGGAGAGAAGATATCAGAAAAGAAGCTGGTCAGAAAAATCCTTAGATCATTGACTGAAAAGTTTGACATAAAGGTTATAATTATTGAACAAGCCCAAGATTCAAGCAGCATAAAAGTTGATGAACTTATTGGTTCTTTGAAAACCTTTGAGATTTCTCTAGTGATAGATCTGAAAAGAAGAACAAGAGAATTCCCTTTGTATCCAACACTAAAGAGGATGAAGATCAAAGTGAATAAAGCTTCTTATGTGATATAACTTTGGTTGGTAGAAAGTTTAACCAAGATTTAAGGAAGCTGGACATAAAGTAGAGGTCAAATGTTCCAGAAAATGTGCAGACACTGGTCCCTAGTGTAAGAAAAAAGAAGATGACAAACCTAACAAGGGTTAAGGAGCTCAATGTTATGAATGTGAAGGGTTTTGCCACATTAAAATTGAACGCCCTACCTTTTTGAACAAGAAGAAAAAGGGTATATCAATCACTTGTACTGAATTTGGTGATGAAAGTGAAGGAGAAATAGCTAACAATGTGATAGTTTTCACTGGAAAATTTGACTCGTGCAGTGAGTCTAGTGATGAAGAGATAGATGAAACTTACAGACTTTTTCTTACTTAGTGGAAAGAATACTTCTTGAAAGAAGATGAATAAAGAAAGATTATAAGTGCTCTACTTCTGGAAAAAGAAAAGTTTGGCACAACCATTATAGTCTGGAAGAAGAAGTCACACTGTTAAAGTCCAAACTTGAGAATATGACAAAGTCCATTCGTATGTTGAACAATGGTATTGGTGTGTTAGATGGATCTTAGTAATTAGGGAGAAGAAGGCTATTGGGTTTGAATCTAGTGGCATGAACAATAAGGTCAAAACTCCCTCAAAGAATTTTATTCCTATTGAGAAGAAAATTGAGTTCCTGATGAAGGTCCACATGTCTCAACATCCTGCTCAACATGTGTACCCTTATAATAGAGGAAATAAGAGATCATCTAGGGGATGTCACCATTTTGAAAGATATGGTCATATAATAACTTTTTGATATAGACTATATATATATCCTCAGTTCTATGGTCAGCCAAGGAGCAACAAAAGGAAAGGGAAGAAAACTCAAGCAAGGAAGGAGTGGAAACCAAAATAAATTGTCACTTGTCTAATTGCTCATACCTCTCATAGAGTATCCTCAAGAGAAGATTGGTAATTTGATAGTGGATGTGCTAGGCACATGACTGGATAAAAGATTTATCTTGAAGAGTTGGATCTCTACTCAAACAATTATGTTACTTTTGGTGATGGAGCTAAAGGAAGAATTAAGGGGATAGGAAAACTGATTTATCCAGGTCTCCCTAGCTTTGATGGTGTGTTGTTGGTATATGGATTGACTGCTATCTTGATCAGTATAAGTCAGACATGTGATCAATATATTAATGTAAGCTTTAATAAACTTGAATGAATTGTCTCTATCAAGGATCAAGATATACAAATGAAGGAGTCAAGATCCCAAGACAAATGTTATTTGTGGGTATCTCAAAACAAAAGTCACCAACTTGTTTGATATCCAAGATAGATGATACAAAGTTATGGTACTAAAAACTTGGACATATCAATCTCAAGAGTATAAGAAAGATCATATCTGAATATGCTATTAAGGGATTGCCAAAGCTTAACATTGAAGAAGGAAAAATCTTTTGTGAGTGCCAAATAGGAAAGCAAACCAAGAAGCCCCACAAGAGGCTCTAACATTGATAAGTGGTTTTTATATCATTTTTATTAGTCATTTTCCTTTATATTTTACCGTTTTCATCCGCTTTCCTTTAATTTTACCATGTTTTATGCTTTGGTATTGCATTTCCTTTATTTTTAGGTCATAATAGGCGTCCCAAGCAAAGAAGGACGAAAAATGGATAAAATGCGAAAAAAGGCAAAGAATCGAAATTCTCCATACAAAAACCAGAGGCCTGTTACGGTCACCCGTAATGGCTATTACGAGCCATAACAGACATATCCACCCCTGGAAAAAAACCGAAGGCTTTTTACGGCCACCCGTAATGGCTATTATGGGTCATAACAGGCAAGCGAGCTTTCTCCCAATTTGTTTCCTTTTCTAGCCCGATTCCATCTGCTTCAAGGCTTTTGATTGTTTGGATTCAACTTTATTCTATTTTTAAGAGGCATTAAAGTTGGTTGCCATGTTTAGAATAAGTTATAAAACTAATATTGTTACTTAGTTTTAGGCATCCATGATTATTTTTAGTTTTATGCTTTATTTTACTACTTATTGTAAAAAACTGCATTGGAGCAGTTGGATCAAATTCTTAATTCAAGTTCTTCTTTTCCGTTATTCAGGTTTTTATTTATAGATTTATTTATCATTTTATAAACTGTGTCTTCATCTGCAATAATTGTTTTGAATGGATCCTTCCTCACCATGAGTGAGTAGTCCACTAAGGACTAAGGGTTATGAACCCTATCGTATGACTATCCGCATGAACTTAAGTTAGTTACGAGAATTCTACTTTTTTTATTTTAAAAGTTTGAGTTTTTAATTCAAACCTCGCTATGAAAGTATGAGTATTTTTAGGCATTCACCTTATATTGAAAGGGCATGTGTGAATGCCAAAAAGTAGTTTTTTAGACAGACAAGTCCGAGTTCATGAAAGTGATCAAATGAAATTGATAAAAGTCCCATATTTTAATAGTTGTGTGAATGTAATGATCACTAGCGAAAGCTTCTGCACGAGCGAAAGACGACGAGCGTCTCGTTAGTTAGAGATAGGGCAATGCACTGGCGAAAGTAGGTATTGCCCATTATAATCTATTTTTCTATAAATTGTTTCGGAATTCTCATAATAGAAGTGCTTAAGTTATGGGGAGAAGTATAAGATGTGAGTCACAACCCTAAGTCATGTTTGCTTTATATATTTTAAGTGCTTTTTATACACTTAAGTTGTTTTTCCCAAATGTTCTTTTTTAAATAAGTTGTTTTGACTTAAGTGCTTTTTCACTTAAGTTGCCCTTTTTTTCCACTATTCTATTGCTCTAGCTTTACACCGATAAGATAGAAATAGGTAATTAACCATTGGCCTCTAAGGTTTGATACTTTTTAAACTACCCCGACATTTGTCGTACACTTGCGGCGTGTCAAGTTTTTGGCGTCGTTGTAGGGGACCAATTTGTTAATATTGAAATTCTATTGGATCATCTTAGAGACTAAAGTTTTCTTTTTATTTTCTATTTAAGTTCTACCGCTACTTTTATATGAGAAGAATGTGTTCTACTTATACTTCAGTCGAACCCGTTGACGAGATCGAGTTTTTTTACTAGAAAGGCGTCGAACTGAAAGACAACTTGCAATGGCTACACCTGTTGTTGATACGAAACCTTTGAAAGACTATGTGGTTCTGATGGAAGAGGAACTGCACTGCAGTATCGTGCACCCTCCTATTGGGGCAAATTATTTCGAATTTAAACCTTCATTGATATGTATGGTCCAACAAGACCAATTTTCAAGGGTACCTTTAGAGAACCCAAACTTACACCTATCAATTTTTATCAATAACTGCAGTACTGTTAAGGCGAACAACGTCAACCAAAATTCTATTCGCCTAAGACTTTTTCCCTTCTCTTAGAGAGATCGAGCGTGGGCTTGGCCTCAATCCTTGTTTTCCAATTCGATAACTTCATGGGCTCAATTGAAAGCTATTTTTCTCGAATGGTATTTTCTGCCAAGTAAGACAGTCCAAGTTAGGAACGAAATAAATATTTTTAGGCAAGAAGAAGGGGAATCTTTGTTTGACGCATGAGAGCGTTTTAAGGACTTATTAATGCTTTTCCCTTTCCATGGGCTCAAAAAATGGATGATAATACACACCTTTTATAACGATCTCGTTTACTTCACAAGGATGACCCTTGATGCGACTTCTGGCGGAGCCCTTACAAATAGTCCACAAGATATGGCCAATAATCTTATAGAGGATATGGCCAAAAACCAACATTCTTGGGGAAGAGCACGATAAGTCGATGCTAAAACCACCCCTAAAATTGGAGTGATTTATGAAGTGATTCAACTTTATCACATGAATTCTAAATTCAATGCTCTTTATAAGAAAATTGATGATTTTAGCATAACCTCTCCTACCCCTACCTCTGTAGCCTCTGATTCCCCCGCGAACTTCAGCTATGAAATTTGCAGCATAAACAGACATATGACTAATGATTATCACCAGGGGATCTATTCAAGACAATGTGAACTTTGTGAACAATTAGCAAAAAAATGATCCTTACTCTAATACCTACAACCTCGGGTTGCGAAACCACCCAAATTTTTATTATAAAATAACTAACCTCAACAAATTAGGGGACCACTAGGTTTCCAAAATGCTGCCCCAGATACCCAAAAGAAATCGAATCTAAAGTTGATGGCGGAGAACTTTATGGAGACACATTTAATGAAGTCCTTACGCAGTTAAATACCAATATTGATGGCATTTCTACACATTCTGAGATGCTGGTAACTCAAATCTCCCAAGTTGCTCAGCAAGAAGCGTCCACCTCCGTCCGTCCAAGATCTTTTCTGGAAAAACTTAAGAAAAATCCTAGGAGACACATAAATGGTATAACCACCCTAAGTAATGAGTAGTTTGTTTATTTAAAGGGGAATGAAATATACGTTGAGGAAAGTTTTAGGAAGAAAATTGGTGAGATTAAGAAAGACAAACCAATTCCACCTGAAAAGGAGATCATTGAAGAGGAAAGGAAGAAAGAAAATTACATTTCTTCATCCCCCTATAAAGTTTAGATTTTGTCTTAGAAAGAAACCATCAAAAAAAAAGAAGGAAGCCCATCTTAGGAGCTTCATAGAGTTATTCAAAAAACTCTATGTGAATATCCCTTTTTCTGAGATTTTGTCTCAAATTCCCACCTTCGAGAAAATCCTAAAGAAATTCCTTTACAAGAAAAGGAAATTGAAGGATCGTGGAACCATAAGACTTACGGCTAAATGTAGTGCTTTGATCCAACACGAAACACCCCCTACGTTAGGAGACCATGGGGACTTATCAATCCCTTGTGAGATGGGATCTTTGAAATTTCCTAATTCCTTTTGCGATCTTGGTGTTAGTGTTAGCATGATACGCTGAGCCATTTATAGGAGGCTTAACCTATAAGAGATCAAACCCTCTAGCATATGCCTACAACTTATCGATGGGTCAGTAAAACATGTGCTAGGAGTTCTAGATCATGTACCCATCAATGTTAGAAACCTATACATACCCACCGACTTTGAAGTCATGGATATAGAGGAAGATCATAGTATTCCTATTTTCCCAGGGAGACCCTTCATGGCCACGGCTGAAACAGTTATATATGTTAAACATGGAATGCTAACCATTGAGGTAGGGGAATATAGGTTATGATTTTACTTCCCTAATGATCATGATCTTTTTTATACCCAAAACTCTAACTATAACCTTAACCTTATAAGAGAGAAGATCACATAGGGTGGACCTAAAAATAAAGAAAGAGAGAAAGAAGAGATTCGTGAGGAAATGGACTCAGAGTATGAGCTTCCACAAAGGAAGAAAAAGAATGGATGTATGACTTGGATGAAAAGGATTGGTTGGGGATCCAAGTTAGCAAAAGGGAATGCTAATAACCCAAGTTTGAAGGTGGAAACACTTGAGAATCGTCGAGCCATGCAACGTTAAACAAATTGTTACATATGAGGCAACTGGTGCCTTTTTGCACTAATTTATTTTCTTATTTAATTTCACTTTTGTTATTTTATTTTTAGGTAATCAATATGTACTCACAGGAGAAGGTAAAAATAACTGGTATAGTTGAAAAGTTGAGAAAAAAAATTGACACGGAAACCCTGCCCGGAAAAACCAAACCAAAACCAAGAAAATAAATTACAATGGAACCATCAAGCTATTATGGGCACCCGTAATGGATATTACAGACCGTAATAACCCTCAGACTTGAGCCATCCAAAAAGCCACGCCCATACAAAAAATAAAGGCCTGTTATAGCCACCCATAACAGGCCCAGCGAAAAAAAATTCAATTATTTTGAAAACCCTCTCTCATAATCACCATTCCACTCCCTCTCTCACACCCAATTAATTCTATTATATATCCTTAAAAAAATCAAATATGATTTTAAACCCCATTTTCTCATTTCCATTCTCTCTCCAACCTTACCATATTAATATTTAACCCCCCCCATCTCTCTCTCCCCCCTTCTCTCTCTCTCTCTCTCACACACACACACACACACATAAAACCTCCAAAAACTCCATCAAAACCCAACTTTAAAACCTTCGCCTTTATCCACATAACAACTCAAAACCACAGGCACACTTCACAAAACCTTTCTAATTCCTCACCCTAAAGCATATTTCGGGTTCAATTTTGACAAAATCAAAAGTTCGAATTCTCTACTTTTGAAGAATCAAGAATTCCTCCCAAGAGAAGTGCAAAGGGAAAAGATCCTGAATCATCTAGGCCAAGGAAGAGAGAAGCACATGAGCACCAAATCCTCACAATATTGTATTTGATGATGATGAGTAAGAAAAGTGATATTCGGTCTTGATCAAACGCAAGCTCACTCCAAATAGATACATGTGTGAACAAACTCCCTCTACTCTAGGTTTAAAAAGTGAATTGGGTACATTATTTAACAATATTGGGTTGCTAAGGGACACTCCCACTTATAAGTGTATCACCCTTGAATTTTTGAGCACCCTAACATTCAAATTAGAGAAAAGGTGGGTTGATGGTATGAGATACTATTATGGTACTCTCAAATTCTGGTTGTTGAACCAAGACATTATATTAAGTGTTGAGGATTTGGGACAAATTCTCCAACTGTCTTTGGCCCCGGAGAAGTCCCATATGGATTTGATTTTGCTAATTTCTGAGCTTCCATCTCTGAGCTTTCATCTTTTATTTTATTTCGATTCTTTGAGTCTCCTTCATGGTTACACTTCTCAAAATCAAGTTTGAAAAGATTCTTTTTTAGCATGCATAAAACTTTGGTTAGATTTGATTATGATCATGATGTACTTTGATCAATAACATATGTTCATGGAATGAAAACATTGTGTTTTTGGTTTAAGTTTGATTCAAAGTAAAATCTAAAAGTGCCTTTAAAAATTGAAATTTTGATATTTTACAAGATTAATTTGAATCATTCAATTTAAACTGCATTTTTGATCATGATCAAATTGGACAGAAGTGAAACCTATCCATTTGATTAGAATCAAATTTTGCACTTGATCTGAATCATTTTCTTGGTGACAAATTCTGTTTGATTTGATTCGTACCAAACTTTGTACAGTACTCAAATCATTCTCTTTTTCAAAAAATTCATTGTCAGGGTTGTGGCATTTTATTCAAATCAACACTTACACATGATTTGAATCACGTGGCATTTGATTTGAATCTCCCTTTGCGTGATTCAAATCAACTGACAGTTTTTCAAAATTATGTTTTTCTTTTTATTCCTTTACAGTTGCTCATTTGATTCAAATCATAGATTTCTCTTGATTTGAATCTAACTGACTTTTTCAACCATTTTGTATGCTTAATCTCAAGCACATATAAAAGGTTTTTGTCATCATTTCTCATCAAATCATCTATCATTATGATTAGAATTTTCAGTGTGATTTAGTGAAAAATCAACTTCATATGTTTTGAGTGTTCAAAGTCTTGCTACAAGATTCTTGCATCTTCAACTTTAATTGAATTTAGACCTTGATAACGAGAGTTCTATAATTTATTGAAGGAGGCGCGTACTTGAAACTAATCGTTCTTATACATATTATTGATCTTTTTAGGTTGTTAGTAAGATTAAGGTGATTGTCAATGGTGGTGACAAATATATAAATTTTCATATTGCATTAGAAAATTATAATATGATAGATAAAGTTATATTAGAAAACAAGTACATGTTCAATTCTAAACAAGAATTCTTCATCCTGTTATCTGCATTTCATTCTTTAACAGTTAGAACTTTATTTAATACTTGTAGTTCTTTAACCGCCCCTTTCTCCACCTCTAATTTTGTTTACAATATAAATAATATTTTGCAAAATGAACTAGAGATGAAGGAAGGGGATATTTAAGAACTAGAAGCATTAAAAAAAGTTCTAACCATTAAAGAACAAAATACAAATAAGGAGTTGAAGAACTCCTATCTAGCATTGAATATGAATTTGTTGTTCTAATATAACTTAATTTATCATATTATAATATTCTAGATCAAATTGAAAGGTTATATATTTAGTGAGCATAGGCGAAATAACCACTACACATATTCATAAAAAACTTAGTATATATATCATAACGGTTTTTTATACCAACCGTTATTAAAAGTTATGTGTTATGATAGGTAGCGTGCTATATAGCTTATAATCACAGATGCACGACCGTTGTCGAAAACATCATACATACAACTACCCTTACTTCATAACGGTTGGTCAGGCGTGGTAGTATCCCTTTTCCAACCGTTGTGAAATGGATTTTCCGAAGTAGTGTTCCTTCCTTTTTCTCTTTCAAGACTTGCATGAAAGTGATTGAGATCACCGAGTACATGGTCTTTAGATTTCAAAACAATACCCCACATTTTTCTGGAGTGGTCGTCAATAAAAGTATTAAAAAAATGATGCACCACATAAAGATTTACCATTCACCATACAAACATCAGTGTGAACTAAATTTATAATATTTGGTCTTCTATTAGGATCATTACTATTAAAGGAAACTCTATGTTACTTACCAGAAAAACAGTTAGTGCATGTTTTTAGAGGAGTACCTTTCACCTGAAGAAAAAATTTCTTTGCAAGAATGTTGTCTTTTCTCACTCAAGTGACTATAAGTCACTAGATGCATCTTCAACTGCATTCACTTCCTCCTTGCATAGCTTTACAGACACCCTATAAAGAGTTGTGGAACTTTACTCATTTTCTACCACTAGTGACCCTTTGGTGATCTTACATATGCCACCACTACTAAAGTAAGTGTGATAAACTTCAATATCCAAGGCTTTAACCCAAATCAAGTTGAGACAAATATCATGATTATATCTCACATTCTTCAATTTAAGCTTGCATCCAATACCAATTTCAACCCAAACTTCTCTCATACCAACTATTTCACAAACTCCATCATTTCCTATTTTTACCGCTCCAAAATCACCAACAATATAAGATGATAAGAAATCATGCATATGAGTAACATGGTACGAGGCACCTGAATCAACAATCCAGGTTGATTATTGACTTGCAAGGTTTGTGGAAGTATCGTCATAAATAATGTAGACATCATTGTCATGTGCAACTGCTTCTGTTTCTTTATTATTTTTCTTTTCATTACCTTCATCTCTTACCCTTGAATATTCTCTTTTGAGAAACCTGCAATTCATTTTTAAGAGTCTCACCTTGTCACAATTGTAGAATGTAATTTCTTTTCTAGTTCTTGACTTGTTGCAACTCTTAAGTTTGTCATGCTTATGAAAAATTCTTATTTTTCTTCTCCCCATTGACTCGGTAACTAGAGCTTCAGATTGATTAGGAGTAACAATCAAACCACACTCTTTTCTTTTAACTTCTTTATTAAGCATGCTATCTTTAACCATTGACATTCCCAATTTAACATTTGGAACTGGATTAGTAAGTGTCGTAACAAGAACATCCTAGTTATCAAGCAAGGAATTAAGAAGTAATCAGGCTTGCAATTCACCATCAAACTTAATATCAATAGCTGCCAACTGATTCAATGTATTCTAAAAGACACTCATATGCTCTCTTCCATTGAGTCACCATACTTGTATTTCATGTTAACCAGTTTCCTAATCTAACATGTTTTATTTTGCACATTCTGGCGCTCATACAACTCTTTTAATTTATTCCATATTTTATGTGCATCAGTTTCAACTTCAACATGAGGATATACACTGTAGCGGTAAATTCATGACCATCAAGTTATTGATAAGACAGAGATCAGTAAAACCAGGGTTGCCACCGCGCTTTTATTATTTCCAAGGGAAAAAGGAAAAAGTACGAACAAAACCCAAAAGTAAGAAGTTTTCAAATCAAAACTAATAAAATGTCAGAGATTACAGGTAAGGGGGTTGGTTACACAAAGGGAAGGTGTTAGCACCCAAAGTGTCCTAGGTACTCCTAGGGATCCCTTTTTTGTGTGCATATGTATTTTGTACAAAATGATGTTTACAAACAAATAGAATGGGGAGATGAGAAAAGAATTCATTAATTATATTTTTGTGTTTTACAAGATCTTCAGACTTGCGCCTACGTACCAACATAAAAATGACGAATCAAAACCTCGTAGTTCGTGATACAAATTTCAAAGTGGATGTATTACTTTTAACAAAATTTAAGTGTGAAGGGCACAAAGGCCTAAAATGGTTTGAATGAGTTAGTTCTTTTTGGATTTTTGAAAGTTTAAGTCAAGTATAATTAAGTCTATTTACAAGTTTGATTAAGAAAAGGAGTTTGAAAATGCAATGGCATAAGGCCAAAGTTTCTAGTTTGCCAAGTGGTCAAAGTTTAGAACAAAATGAGTTCAATCAAAGAAGATTTAAAAAAAAAGGGAGGAAGAGATTTTGAAATTAAAGAAATGGGAAGGAGATGAAAAGACTAATCCTATGCACAAAATTAAAAGTTAAGGGTTGAAAAGATCTGACCAATGGGTAGCAATCCAATAGACAAGAATGTCAATAGAAACCCAAATTCCCTTGGACATTTAGAATCAAGCAACACATAAATGCACAATTATATTATCTTGAAGAGTAAGGCATCAAATAAAGATAGCCACATTCAAGCTTAACCACTTCATGATCTTCTTCAAATTTGGCCCATGTAACAGATGGATTCCACTAGTCACAGGTTCAAAATAACAGCTTCACAATGATCATGTTGTAGGTGAACTCAAAGGGATCTTGAATGAAATATCAGATGAAGTTTCAAATCGTAAGCACTTGGTTTCACAAAAGTTGGCATTGGCCAAGTCCTTTAGCATAGGAAGGTTGCCTAAATTCTAAGTCCAACTGGTCCAAGATCAAGTTAACAGTTCACACAAAAGTCTTTTAGGGTTTTTGTTCTTATTATGTACATTTATGGTCAAGGACCACACAAACAAACAAAATATACACAAACAAGATATATCACGCAATATGGTCCAAGTGGACAAAAATGAAAATTGCATTAACATAAACAATTAGAATGGTATGAATAATGGCAAATGAATAAAGACTAAAATTCAATTACATTACAGTAAATGGCTTTAAGTTAAATGTTAGTTCTTAATGAGTTAGAAGTTAGTATTGTTTTGCTTTTGCTTTTCATTTTAAGTCATTCTTTGGAGAACATTCAACCCACTTATCACAAGCATGGATCCTTGAACCAAGACATCTTCCAAAGGAAGGAAAAAATACCAAGTTTCCACACAATACCATGAAAGACGGGAGACTTACAATATCACTAACTAGAATGCTATGCCTTTTTGTTTCACAAATTTAGCGCTATGTTAAGCAATCGTAATTGGACTTATGTAGAAGTCACAACTATTTGAGGTCGGGCAATAAAATTTTGGTATAAATGCATGTTAGTGACATAGTATAATGGACTATGCTCATGAAACATACCACACACAAAAAAATATGCAAAAGAGGTGGCCTAATCCCATCGATACTTATGTTGATTTTGCAATCAATGAGCCTTAGGACTTAGAGATATCATAGGCCAAATGAGATGAATGCATAAAGAATAGGAATGAGATGAAGAGGAAGGGGAATGGATCAAAACTCAAATTGGTCAAAGGAGGACTTTTACCAAATTAATATCATCCATTCATTTTGGGAGATGGAATGTACATTCCATCAATCCCTTAAATCCAATGATATTAACTTGACAAAGTCAAATCAACCTTGACCAAGGCCCAACAACAAGAGTCAAACTCAAACAAATCATCACAATAGGTCAACAAAATTAATTGGTATTTATTCAAATTAAAAATACTAAAATAATACATTTAAATCAAATATGGTTTGTCAAATTCCTAAAACCTCATCAAAACAACAAAGAAATGACCATGAGATTTATCATAGGTCAAACAAGGTCAAAGGACCTTGGAGAAAAAATTTCAGAATTTTTAAAGAATTAAAAGTATTTTTAAATAATTAAAAACAAACACAAAATCAATTAAATCATGAAAAATATTAATAATGATCCAAAAAATAATTTTAATTCAAAATATGAAAGAGGAAATTATTTGAATTTTTTTGGTGAAACTCTCATATTTTTTAAATCAATATTAAAATTAATATGAATTAATTAAAATAAAAAGAATAAAAGAAAAATTAGAAAATAATAAAAAACATGGACCACTAACTGCCTCATTAATTGAGGTGGCAGATCAAATAGTGAGAAACCCGCGTTCCATGATGCACTGCAGTCAACGCGACATAAGCTTGGTATTTAAAAGCAACGCACGAGATTAAAACATTTCAAACTCATCTAATGGCTCTGAACACTTCCAGCTCATCGCCGGAGCAAAAGGCCGATCATCTTCTCCGATGACCCTGGTCGAACTGGTTCAGTCATCACCACATCATAAATTATAAAAGAGGACATGATCTGAAAGATAAAATGGTATAGATCACGAATATCACCTCAATTTTAACTAACTCCAAATATATAGAGAGATATATGGAGTTGAATTTTGAGATGTGTCAACTGAGTTGCTTCGATTTGACCTCTAAGCAACTCAATCTTCTTGCCTACATTGGTGGGACTTCAGACAACCAAAGATCCAATAAAATTGGTGAGAATTGAGTGAGAATCTAAGAGATGAAGTTTTCTTAAAATTACCTTCAATGATGTGCAGAACTTGAAGTTGCTTGCTTCAAACACGATCTGATCGCACTTGAGAAGCTTGCAGGAAGTGATTAGCAAGGCTGCAAGGCTTTGGATCCTGGAGTTTTTGAATCTCCAACAGTTGAGATTCAAACTTAATTTTTAAATTGAAAATTCTCAGGTTTTCCTTTAGAATGAGAGGGTTTGAATTAGGGGGCAAAGCTGGCGCGCAAGGTATGTTTGAATTGAGCACAGAGGTCATGTATTTGTAGCATGAGGGAGTGATATTTGCACACTTGAAATTTTGTCCAAATTTAGCAATGTGAATGGCACGAGCGCATGGGCATGTACAAGCCCATGAGGCAATGCATTAAGGTCCAAAATCAATCAGGTTGAAGTCTGAATGAAGCTTGAATAGCAAGGCAATGTGAAATGAAGTTTGTATATTTGATTTCCTCCAATGATGCAGCTCTGTTAAAGCCATGTGATGCCCTAGGAAACCTCATCCAAAATGCATGAACTTAGGTTCTTTGGAAATCTTGGATCAAGGGGAACATGTTTGATGTTCAACACTTTTTCATTTGGAGCTTGGATCATGGTGAATTTTGAGGTAGAAGTTTGGAAATTTCAACATGTTGAATTTTTTTTCTAAGTGTAAAGTCATATATCTCAATATTGCACCTTACTTAACTTTTTATGTGAGCTTCAAATGAGAAAAGTGTCTTCATTAAAGTTGTAGCTATTTCAAAGACCTCTTCAAAATGGTCACCAACTTCATGTTATTTGGATTTGAAATGATATAGTTATGCATTTTTGAAGTTTGGAAAAATCACTTGTTCAATGGTATAGGTCAAAAATGACCTATAATGTATTCTCATATCACATGCTTATAAAAGTCGAATTTGCTTTCACTCCATACATCAAAGTTGAAGTAGACATATTAAATTTGATTGTGAAATTTGGAAATCTTTCATCTCATAAAAATTGAGCAAGTTATGGCCTTGGGAAGTTGACTTCCAAATTAGGGTTTAGACAAAATGACCTATAATGTTTCAACATAGAAAATGATTTTCCAAGCAAAACTAGATCTAGGTCTCAACATGAAAGTTGTTTGGAATGTCATTTAGAGTGACTTTTATTTTGGAATAATTTTCATATGCTGAAAAGTGTAGGACATAAGGTCTAGGGAGACCCAGTTTTGATCAGATGAATTCATCTGGCCAACCACCATTAACCAACTTGCTAACTTTCAATTCTTTTGACTTTCTTGGCTCATCGTAGATCATATATGCATAAGATGATAAATTTGAAGTGCCCCTTGAGAAATTTGATCAATTGGTGAGATAGCTTATTATAGAAGTTACTCAAGATACCCAGTCAAACTAGGGTTCCCAAGGCAAATCACCCTCAAACTCTCGAAGAAAACTTGATCAATATGATATGTAGAAATCATTGGGACTCATTTATGATGCTGATAACCATTCTTCGATCAATTCATGGTTGCGCTCTTTGTCACGAGGGTCTCAAACCTTAGATATGAATTTGATAGATCAATGGTGATCATGCCCTACCTTCAAAAGAATTAGGCAAATGCAAAGACATATTTTTGGTATTTTGGTTAGTAAAATGATAATATACAAGTATGATATAATCATATGGTGCTTGGTGATCTCTCCCAAAACAAACCCAATGAGATGGGTAAAGAGGATGCCAAGGTATGATCCCATTGCTTAATGCATATGATGAAATTGCATGAGGGATCTTAGGGTCAAAATTGGGGTCTTACAACTGCCACTGTTTAAGGACATTCTGAGGAGGCGAACGTTAAAATCTTCATGTCGACTCAATAGAATGGGCTAAAATAACAACAGAGAAACAAATTTTGGTCCCTAAAAGACCTCATGAGGCATATGATATGAATGTAAAAGTTAATTCTCAGTGGGGAAATATTGCCACAAAGGAAAATAAATCAGAGAGACCGAAAATCCGCAGGAGTATAATGCATTCCATAAGGAAAACTCACTGGGGAGACAGAGACTCTAGGGGGGGGGGATGAGGTTATGCGTACTCCAGACTACGACTTAAAAATTGCTGGGGGACTAGAGGAATTCCATACAAAATGGAAAGACTCAGTCGGGGAAACAAAACGTCTGCAGGGGATACGAGTAAATCAGGATAACACTGAAGTACTTGGATCATGCAGGAAAAGCGATTTCACTAAGGAAATGCGCACTCAACTCAATTGGGGAAGATAAACTTCAACGCAGGAGGAGCAGAAATTTATTATCCACTACCTGTCACTGGGTAAGGAGATAATAAAGATCTGACAGAGAGGACACCCTTCACCGGTTAGGATGAACATATCAATGATGACTCACTGGGGAACCACCAGAAGGGAGTATTCATTACCGGTTACTGGGTAAGAATAACCTTGCTGGGGAGACTGCAGAAAATAGGATTTACAACTACCAGTTACTGGGCAGAAGATCAAAGATGAGAGTATCTGTCATCGGTTAGGATGATCATATCAAGGATAAACTCAACAGGGAAGAAAATCCGTCATCGGTTAGGATGAACATATTAAGGATATACTTGCCTGGGGATGTCAAGGAGGATACCAATCATCGGTTAGGATGAACATATCAAGGATATACCAACTGAACAAAAAGTAGGAATTACATCTATTAAATGCTGGATAGAATACCATCAAAGAGAAAATCTGTCACCGGTTAGGATGAACATATCAAGGATAGACTCTGTGAGGAGAAAAATAGGAATTACATCTATCAGTTACTGGATAGAATACCAAGAGAGAATATCTGTCACTGGTTAAAGTGAACATATCAGGGATAAACTCTACGAAGGGGAAAAATGAGATTTACAACTACCGGTTACTGGGTAGAAGACCGCAAAGAAAAGAAAACTCGTCATCGGTTAAGATGAACATATCAATGATTAACTCTCTGGGGAACAAAATAGGGATTACAACTACCTTTATACTGGGTAGGATACCAAAAATGAGAGTATCCGTCATTGGTTAAGATGAACATATCAAGGATAAACTCAACGCAGGGGAAAGAAAGATATTCGTCATCGGTTAGGACAAACATATCAAGGATATACTTCCTAGGAAATGAATCCACTAGGGACTCTACTGAGGAATACTTTTTTCGGGTATTGGGCAAGAAGTAACAAACTACAAACTAAGAAGAATATTACCAGTTACTAGGTAATAAGCTCTTAGGATACTCAAAGCATCTATCTAGGCAAGAGCTAGAAAGAAACGATCAATCAAGACTTAACCCAATAAGGATATAACTCAAGGGGAGCAATTCCATCCAGATAACCAACTAGGGAGGAAGCTGAAGTAATAATCTTCCACGAGGAAATAACTCAGTGGGGAAAAGGAGAAAGGTTAAAGTCTTTCTGCCTAAGGGGCTGACACTCTACAATTGAGGGAGGACAGACACCAAATTTGTATGGGGATAAAGTACCTCCATAACAAGGAATAAGAATCTCAGATAAATCAATCAAATATGATGATGTAATTATGCAAGTTATGAAATTACATAGTGTATATGTATATGTATACATATGATGATTATGTTGACAAAACGATCATAAAGGATACAGGGTGTCGCAAAACCATTTTGAATCATCGGTAAAATCCTCGATCAATCCACAAAAGGGAAACAATTGCTGGAAAACAGAGAGAGAGAGAGAGAGAGAGAGAGAGAGAGAGAGAGAGAGAGAGAGATCAACGACCCAAAGGCTCAACTCTAGCTGAGGAAGGAGGAGATCTGCTGAGGAGAGGAAATTTTATCAAAATGGGAGACAACCATACAGAGGATAAACACAAGTAGCTGCTCAGAAACCAAGAGGAAACTTTGACTGGGAGCAAGTCGTATGGCGACTGGTGGAGAAACCAACATGGTTTATTGGGGAGTCTAACTCACTCTGCTAAAAATCAACTCTGCTGAGGAATACACAAATTCAGTCGGGGGAAACAGAAACTCTGTCGGGAAAATAACACACCGCAGGGCACTGAATCAACCAACTCAGTTGGAAAAAGAAACGAAGCTCCACTGGGGATCAAACACAACTCCGCAGGGGAACTAGGTCAACAAACTCGGCTAAGGATACCCGAAGGGTTAACTGCTTTGGTAACCCTTAATGCTTCACACTTAAGACTTGTTGCTCTTTAAAATATTGTTGATACTTCTTTTTAATTGCTTTGAAAAAAATCTTGCTTTTATATGTTTAAGAAAATGATTTTGATTAAAGATTTTAATTTTAAAAATGATCATAATAAAATTTAAAACTATTGGCTGAAGTAAATAAGAGTAGAAATAATTGGATAAAAGCTCAACTTTATTTAATGGAATGGTAGTCTGTAAATGACAAGACTCCATAGATTTTTACAAAGTTGAAAATGGTAATTTACATGGAAAAGGGATACATTGAATACAAATGATCCTTAATCCTTCTACCAACTTTCGATATCCGTTATGCTCTTGACAACTGCTGGGGACGATGACTCGACGTCAATCCTTGTGGTCAACAAAGTCTTTCCAAAATTGGATGATCAGCAGACTGCAGTTACTTGCCATAATCCCTAATTTTTGCATAAGTTGCCCCAAGGTGGGGTACTCAACTTATCGGGAAATTCTTTCTGTTTTATGTCTCTAACTTTTGCTTGGATCTCCCTTCGGGTTTTCAATCCACCGAGACGCTCATTTTTTCCTAAGCCGTCCTTTCGAGGTTTCAACTTAGCGAGTTGTTCTTTTCTTTTTAGGTGAAGTATTTCTTGACTGCATTTGCATTCACAGGACGAGTGACCTTTTCACCATCCATAGTTGTAAGAATCAAGGCGCCGCCTGAAAAGGCTCTCTTAACAACATATGGGCCTTCATAATTAGGAGTCCATTTTCCCTTAGAATCTGGTTTGAACTGAAATTCTAGTTATCAGACTTTGGATGTCACACTGGTTGTTATGACATCCAATTCTGCACAGACAGGGATTATGCAGAACTTAACAGTAAGTGCAGTAAATAACACAAGTAATTGTTCACCCAGTTCAGTCCAACATGACCTACATCTGGGGGCTACCAAGCCAGGGAGGAAATCCACTATTAGTAGTATCAATTCAAAGTTAAACTCACCCGTTTACAACTTCTCACTTAATCCCTACCCAATGCAATTTCAATCTTAACCTAAGATCAGAGTTCCTACTCACTCCCCCTCAATCACCTCAGTGATATTAAAGACACTTTGAAGTCACACTTCAAAAACAACTCTTGATTATGCTTCACAGCTTAAATCAAGATACACAGCACTCACGCTTAAAAGCTTTGAGTGACACAACACTTACAACTCAATGAACACCCTATGCCAAAGCTATCATCTACTTGATAATGGCTTGGCTTACAAGATACGTCTAATACTAGACTCACAAAATACAGCAGTGAAGTATGATGGACACACTAAATCTTCACGCCTCAAAATCCCCGAAACTGAATGAAGGAATGCCTTCCTTTTTATATTGCAGCACCTGGGCTTTTGCACCTGTATTTTCCTGAATTTTAGGTCACACAAGTTCCCTCAAATTCAACATTTAGGTTGCTAACAAATAGGCTATTTGTTAGGTTCATTGAATGTAGCTTGGTTGTTGATTTCCTGGATTTTCTCTCAGCTGTTGAATCCCTAAAGAATAGCCTGAGAAAAAGCTGAAACAGAAAACTGAACAACCTACAATTTAGCATATGCTGTCAGGAATGAATGTCACGACATTCAGCTTGACATCAAGGTCCATATGCTGAGTCTGTTTTTCCAGAAAACAGACTGTACAAATTTGTTGACCTGTACATGATCAAAATGACCATACTACAGTAACAGCTTACATTAATAAATGTCAAAGTGTCCAACTTAACATTTACACAATTGGCCTTAAGTTAGTTCTGTTATTCTCTTGAAGCACAAACTAAGTAATATGCTGAAGTATAGCAGAACACCACTCTGCCTAATCTTCAGTAGCTGCTGTCAATGATGAATGTCACAACATCCAGTTTGACATTCAGTCAGTAGGCCTTATGCCAGGTCTGGTTCTTCCTTGATAACCAGACTGCAAATGAATACTAAGTTCTAACAGAACTTCTGTTCCTTAGTATCTGTTGACAGGTATGAATGTCACAGCATTCAATAATCCTGTGTTAGCTAGTCCTGCAGTAACTACAATGTAGTCACACATACATGTCATGACATCAGTCAAGACATTAGTGTTTTACCATATAATGCAGCCAATTAAACACCTACAAACTCCCCCTTTGGCAAATTTTTGGCTAAAACACTTTGATCCCCATAACAGAGTTCATAGCAGCGGAATAATACTAGCTAATACACTCAGAGTGGCAGCACACTCACACACATGGAAGTTAAGAAAAAACTTCACATAGCAGCACACACATATGAGAAGTTGCACCTAAACTTCAACATCAGCTGCAGGGGGGGAATCTTCAGATCTGTCATGAGAGTCTGTTGTAGAGACCCACTCTGTTTGTCAGGGGTATTGGTGGTTATTACTCCCCCTTTTTGTCACAAATGTTGCCAAAGCCAACAACATAGCCAGAGCACAATGACAGAGTTCCAGACTTGGTTTTACTTCACAATTTCAACCAAGTTAACATCCACTTGATCTTGCTTCACAGCTTCGATCAAGTGATCACCCACTTTTGCTTTACAGTAGGTACCACCATATCAGATGCCATGATTTTGTTTCTGACATCCAGAACCACTCCTGCATGAACAGCATCCTTGAACTCCTGCAGGTACATTGGCCTTCTCTCTGTAGGGTGTCTCCTTACCCTCTTGTATCCACCCTTGTTGTAAGCAGCATAGCTATGATCTGTTGACCCATCATAGCCTAGTACAAATTGTTTAATAGGCAGAGATATTAAACAATTTATCCCAAACATCAGTGGTTGCTATAAGGTCTCAGAGAGACATATTCCCAGTTTGCTCCTTAAGTTTTCAAACTGAGTAGCATCCAGAGCCTTTGTAAATATGTCAGCCAGTTGAAGATCCGTGGCTACATGTTCCAAAGTGATCACCTTGTCTTCCACCAGATCTCTGATGAAGTGGTGCCTAATGTCAATATGTTTGGTCCTGCTGTGTTGGATGGGATTCTTGGAGATATTGATGGCACTGAGATTATCACAGAACAATGTCATGACATTTTGAGAGACATTGTACTCAGTGAGCATCTGTTTCATCCAGACCAGTTGGGAGCAACTGCTTCCTGCAGCTATGTATTCAGCCTCTGCAGTGGACAGAGAGACACAATTCTGCTTCTTGCTGAACCACGATATGAGGTTTTCTCCTAAGAAGAAACATCCACCTGATGTGCTTTTTCTGTCATCAGCACTTCCAGCCCAATCAGCATCACAGTACCCAGATAGGACAGGCTCAGACCCATGTGAATACAGCATCCCATAGTCACACGTCCCATTGATGTACTTGAGAATCCTTTTGACTTGATTCAAGTGGCTCACCTTGGGCTCTGCTTGGTATCTGGCACATACTCCAACTGCATAAGAAATATCAGGTCTACTTGCAGTTAGATACAGTAGACTACCTATCATGCTTCTGTACAGGCATTGATCGACACTAGGCCCTCCATCATCTTTGGTTAACTTCAGATGAGTAGGAGCAGGAGTCCTCTTGTGCCTGGCATTATCCATACCAAACTTCTTAACTATGTTCTTGGCATACTTGCTTTGGGAGAGAAACATAGAGTCCTCCATTTGGTTTACTTGCATTCCAAGGAAATAGGTCAGTTCTCCCACTAGACTCATTTCAAACTCAGATTGCATCTAGTGAACAAATTGTTTAACCATTTGTTCTGACATTCCACCAAAGACTATATCATCAACATAGATTTGAGCTATCATGATTTTGCCTTCTTCATCCTTTACAAACAAGGTTTTATCAATGCCACCCTTTCTGTATCCATTTGAGGTCAGAAATTCGGTTAACCTTTCATACCAAGCTCTGGGTGCTTGCTTCAACCCATACAAGGCTTTCTTCAACTTGTATACATGCTCAAGTTGGTTAGGATCACAGAACCCTTTGGGTTGTTCCACATAAACTTCTTCATTCAGGTAGCCATTCAAGAATGCACTCTTCACATCCATTTGGAATAGCTTAAACTTCAGGATGCATGCTACCCCCAACAGCAATCTGATGGACTCAAGTCTAGCCACAGGAGCAAATGTCTCATCAAAGTCTACCCCTTCTACTTGAGTGTACCCTTGAGCTACTAGTCTTGCTTTATTTCTAGTAATTACTCCTTTCTCATCAGATTTGTTTTTGTATATCCACTTGGTACCAATGATGTTGGACCCTTCAGGTCTTGGAACTAGCTCCCATACTTCATGCCTTGTGAACTGCTCGAGTTCCTCTTGCATGGCAATGATCCAGTATTCATCAGTCAGGGCTTCTTTCACATTCTTTGGTTCAACCTTGGAAACAAAGCAGGAATTTGAGTTTATTCCTCTTGACCTGGTAGTTACACCACTGGTGGGATCCCCTATGATAAGATCCTTAGGGTGATCTTTCTGAATCCTGATAGATGGCACTTTGGAGGGTGCCTCTACTTCACATTCAGGAGGAGGTTCCTGTACTTCTTCAGACTTGACTGGACTGTCAGTCGGACTGTCAAGGAATGTTTCAACATCCTCCATGACATCGGTTCCTTCCTCTTTATCATCCACAATGACATTTATGGATTCCATCAGGACATTGGTCCTGTAGTTGAACACTCTGTAGGCTCTGCTGTTAGTGGAGTATCCCAGAAATATACCTTCATCACTTTTGGGATCTAGCTTCCTTCTCTGTTCACAATCTGTGAGAATGTAGCATTTACTTCCAAAAATATGAAAGTACTTCACAGTGGGTTTTCTGCCCTTCCATATTTCATACAGAGTGGAGGAGGTTCCTTTTCTCAAGGTGACTCTGTTGTGAACATAGCACGCGGTATTCATTGCTTCAGCCCAAAAGTGCATAGGGAGCTTCTTTGCATGAATCATTGCTCTGGCAGATTCTTGGATAGTTCTATTTTTTCTTTCAACTATTCCATTCTGCTGAGGAGTTATAGGAGAGGAGAACTCATGGCTTATTCCTTCAGACGAGCAAAACTCATCAAACTTGGAATTCTTGAATTCAGTACCATGATCACTTCTAATCCGGACCACACAACTGTCCTTTTCCCTTTGAAGTCTTATGCACAGATCTTTGAAGACATCAAATGTATCTGACTTCTCTCTGATGAAGCTTATCCACGTGTATCTGGAATGGTCATCAACCACCACGTAAGCATACTTCTTCCCACCAAGACTTTCAACCTGCATAGGTCCCATTAGGTCCATGTGCAACAGTTCCAGAACTCTGGAGGTTGTGGAATGTCCCAGCTTCGGGTGTGACATCTTGGTTTGCTTGCCCACCTGGCATTCTCCACAGACTCTTCCTTCATCAATCAGAAGCTTTGGAATTCCTCTGACTGCTTCCTTGGATATGATCTTCTTCATTCCCCGTAAGTGGAGATGTCCAAGTCTTCTATGCCACAGCTTCACCTCCTGTTCTTCCTTGGCTGAGGAGCATGTTATGGAAAAGTTAGAGAGTTCAGGTTCCCACAGGTAGCAGTTGTCTTTGGACCTGGTTCCTCTCATAACTTCCTGATTGTCACCATTTGTCACAATGCACAGCTCCTTAGTAAACTGAACATGAAAACCTTGATCACACAACTGACTTATGCTGATGAGGTTTGCAGTTATTCCTCTTACTAACAGCACATTGTTCAGTTTTGGCACTCCAGAACAGTCCAGTTTGCCCACACCTCTTATTTTTCCTTTGGCACCATCACCAAAAGTCACATAGCTGGTAGTGTGAGGTTGAATATCTACCAGTAGATTTTCCATACCAGTCATATGTCTTGAGCATCCACTGTCAAAGTACCAGTCTTCTCTGGAAGAAGCCCTTAGGGCAGTGTGTGCTATCCTAGCATACCATTGTTGCTTCTTAATGGGAACACATCGCTCACGTGTTTTATGCTTAGGTCTGACATGTGAGGCTCTGTTAGGGAAACCATGAATCCAGTAGCAGAAGGCTTTTATATGTCCAAGCCTACCACATTGATGACACCTCCAATCCTGGTATTTCCTCTTCTGATGATCATTCATCCTAGTTCCTCGATGTTGAGACATTGGCTTTGACATCCGCTTGAACTTCTGAACTCTAGCCTTTGGGCGTTTGTGTTCAGCTCTTTTTCCAAATCCTAGCCCAGATTTGGTTCCAGACTGCTGTCCCACCTTTAGAATCTCTTCCAAGGTGTCAGTTCCCTTATTCATCATTCTGATGGATTTGGTCATCTGGTTCAGCTTGGAGGTCAGCAGGGCTATCTCACCATTTAGCCCCTCTATGGCAGACAGTTGCTTCTGTCTCTCATCTTCCAGTTCCTTGATGAGTTTCTTCTGCTTTTCTCCTTGTGCACGCACTTCTGCACTGGTGGTACACAGCTTCTTATATGCTGCAGCAAGTTCATCAAATGTCAGCTCATCTGCACTTGTGTCATCTTCAGAGACACAAACACTGGTTAGTGCAGTGACATGTTTGGCAGATTCTCCTTAAGATTCACTTTCAGAATCTCCTTCAGACCATGTGATAGCTAGCCCCTTATTTTGCAATTTGAGGTAAGTAGGACATTCAGCTCTGACGTGTCCATACCCTTCACAACCATGACACTGGATTCCCTTCCCATGGTTGAACTTCTCCTCAGAAGTTGATCTTTTCTTAATGTCAGACGGGATGTTCTTGACATTAGGTCTACCTCTTTGATCAATCTTCTTCATGAACTTGTTGAATTGCCTCCCAAGCATGGCTAAGGCTTCTGATATACTTTCATCACCTCCAGTATATCCTTCTTCTGACTCCTCTTCAGCATTAGATATAAAGGCTATGCTTTTCTTCTTCTCAGCATACTCACCTAAGCCCATTTCAAAGGTTTGGAGGGAACCAATGAGCTCATCTACCTTCATATTGCTGATGTTCTGAGCCTCCTCTATGGTTGTGACCTTCATAGCAAACCTCTTAGGCAAGGACCTGAGAATCTTTCTTACAAGTTTCTCTTCAGTCATTTTCTCACCTAGTCCACCAGAGGTGTTTGCAATTTCAAGAATATTCATGTGAAAGTCATGAATAGTCTCATCCTCTTTCATCCTCAGATTTTCAAACTTGGTTGTCAACATCTGAAGTTTGGACATCTTCACCTTGGAAGTACCTTCATGAGTTACCTTGAGGGTATCCCAGACTTCCTTAGCTAGTTCACAATGGTGCACCAGCCTGAAGATGTTCTTAGTGATTCCATTGAACAGTGCATTCAAGGCTTTGGAATTTCCAAGAGCTAATGCCTCTTGTTCCTTGTCCCAATCTTCTTCAGGAATCTGCACACTGACTCCATCTTCATCTGTCCTCGATGGATGTTCCCATCCCTTGTTGACAGCTCTCCAGACTTTGCTGTCTAGAGACTTTAAGAAGGCTATCATACGAGGCTTCCAGTCATCATAATTAGATCCATCCAACATGGGTGGTCTGTTTGAGTGTCCTAAATCCTTGTCGATGGTACTAGAAAGTAACTTCCCTAGATCTCACCCAGAACTTCACAGGCAGAGTGCCTGCTCTGATGCCAATTGAAATTCTAGTTATCAGACTTTGGATGTCACACTGGTTGTTATGACATCCAATTCTGCACAGACAGGGATTATGCAGAACTTAACAGTAAGTGCAGTAAATAACACAAGTAATTGTTCACCCAGTTCAGTCCAACATGACCTACATCTGGGGGCTACCAAGCCAGGGAGGAAATCCACTATTAGTAGTATCAATTCAAAGCTAAACTCACCCGTTTACAACTTCTCACTTAATCCCTACCCAATGCAATTTCAATCTTAACCTAAGATCAGAGTTCCTACTCACTCCCCCTCAATCACCTCAGTGATATTAAAGACACTTTGAAGTCACACTTCAAAAACAACTCTTGATTATGCTTCACAGCTTAAATCAAGATACACAACACTCACGCTTAAAAGCTTTGAGTGACACAACACTTACAACTCAATGAACACCCTATGCCAAAGCTATCATCTACTTGATAATGGCTTGGCTTACAAGATACGTCTAATACTAGACTCACAAAATACAGCAGTGAAGTATGATGGACACACTAAATCTTCACGCCTCAAAATCCCCGAAACTGAATGAAGGAATGCCTTCCTTTTTATATTGCAGCACCTGGGCTTTTGCACCTGTATTTTCCTGAATTTTAGGTCACACAAGTTCCCTCAAATTCAACATTTAGGTTGCTAACAAATAGGCTATTTGTTAGGTTCATTGAATGTAGCTTGGTTGTTGATTTCCTGGATTTTCTCTCAGCTGTTGAATCCCTAAAGAATAGCCTGAGAAAAAGCTGAAACAGAAAACTGAACAACCTACAATTTAGCATATGCTGTCAGGAATGAATGTCACGACATTCAGCTTGACATCAAGGTCCATATGCTGAGTCTGTTTTTCCAGAAAACAGACTGTACAAATTTGCTGACCTGTACATGATCAAAATGACCATACTACAGTAACAACTTACATTAATAAATGTCAAAGTGTCCAACTTAACATTTACACAATTGGCCTTAAGTTAGTTCTGTTATTCTCTTGAAGCACAAACTAAGTAATATGCTGAAGTATAGCAGAACACCACTCTGCCTAATCTTCAGTAGCTGCTGTCAATGATGAATGTCACAACATCCAGTTTGACATTCAGTCAGTAGGCCTTATGCCAGGTCTGGTTCTTCCTTGATAACCAGACTGCAAATGAATACTAAGTTCTAACAGAACTTCTGTTCCTTAGTATCTGTTGACAGGTATGAATGTCACAGCATTCAATAATCCTGTGTTAGCTAGTCCTGCAGTAACTACAATGTAGTCACACATACATGTCATGACATCAATCAAGACATTAGTGTTTTACCATATAATGCAGCCAATTAAACACCTACATGAACAATAGAATCTTCTTGAGCACAAGGTCACCTTCTCTGAACACCCGAGGTCTGACCTTCTTATCAAAAGCTTTCTTCATCCTTTGCTGATACAACTGACCGTGACACATAGTAGTTAATCTCTTCTCTTCTATCAAATTCAGCTGATCAAACCTGGTCTGACACCATCCAGCCTTAGTCAACTTGGCTTCCATGAGTACACGTAATGATGGAATCTCAACCTCTATGGGGAGCACTGCTTCCATGCCATATACAATAGAAAAAGGGGTTGCCCCTGTTGAAGTGCGGATGTGTGTACGATACCCGTGCAAAGCAAATGGGAGCATTTCATGCCAATCCTTATATGTGACAACCATCTTCTGAATAATCTTCTTGATGTTCATATTTGCAGCTTCAACAACCGCATTCATCTTAGGTCTGTAGGGAGAAGAATTATGATGTGCAATCTTGAAGTCTTTACAAAGAGCTTCCACCATATTGTTATTCAAGTTCGATCCATTATCAGTAATGATCTTACTTGGCACACCATAACGACATATAATCTGATTCTTGATAAACCTTACAATAACTTGCTTGGTTACATTTGCATACGATGCCACTTCAACCCATTTGGTGAAGTAATCAATTGCCACTATAATGAAACGATGTCCATTCGAAGCTTTGGGCTCAATCATCCCAATCATATCAATTCCCCACATGGAGAAGGGCCATGGGGGAAGAAATAACATTCAATAGTGTTGGGGGAACATGAATCTTATCAGCATATATTTGACACTTGTGGAATTTCTTCAAAAACTTGCAACAGTCAGATTCCATTACAGTCAATAGTAACCTTCTCGCAACATCTTCTTCGCCATTGCATGTCCATTGGAATGAGTACCAAAGGAACCTTCATGCACTTCAGTCATCAACAAGTTTGCTTCGTGTCTATCCACGCGTCTGAGCAAAACCATGTCGAAGTTTCTCTTGTACAATACATCACCATTCAAGTAGAAATTATCGACTAATCTTCTCAAAGTCTTCTTATCTTTCCATGATGCTCCGGACGGGTAAATCTGACTTTGGAGGAAGCATTTGATGTCGTAATACCACGGCTTCTCGTCTCTGACTTCTTCAACAGTAAACACATGGGGTGGCCTATCAAGACGCATCACAGACAAATTGGGAACCTCATTCCAAAATTTCACTTTAATAATTGATGCCAACGTTGCAAGCGCATCTGCCATCTGGTTTTCATCTCGAGGGATATGATGAAACTCAACTTTTGTAAAGAAAGTCAAAATCCTCCTCGCATAATCTCTATACGGTATCAAACCGGGTTGATTCGTCTCCCATTCTCCTTTGATTTAATTCACAACCAAAGTGGAATCTCCGAAGACATCTAGATGCTTGATTCTGAGATCAATGGCCTCTTCGAGCCCCATAATGCAAGCTTTATATTCTGCCATATTGTTTGTACACTTGAAAGTCAATCTAGCTGTAAATGGGAAATGCGTGCCTTGAGGAGTAATAATCACCGCCCCAATACCATTACCATATTGATTAACAACTCCATCAAATACCATGCCCCAATGGGAACCAGGTTCTAGCCCTTCTTCAAGCAATGGTTCGTCACAATCTTTCGTTTTCAAAGACAAGATCTCTTCATTAGGAAAATCATACTGCACTAACTGATAATCTTCAATCGGTTGGTGAGCCAAATGGTCAGCCAAGATACTACCTTTGATCGCTTTTTGAGATCGGTATTCGATATCATACTCTGATAATAACATCTGCCAATGGGCAATTCTCCCAGTTAAAGCAGGCTTCTCAAATATATACTTGATCGGATCCATTTTGGATATCAACCAAGTGGTATGATTCAACATATACTGTCGTAGACGCTTAGCAGCCCAAGCCAATGCACAACAAGTCTTCTCAAGCATAGAATACCGAGTCTCACAGTCAATGAACTTCTTACTAAGGTAGTAAATTGCAAATTCTTTCTTTCCAGTCTCATCTTGCTGACCAAGAACACAACCCATACTACTTTCAAGCATAGTCAAATACATGATCAACGGTTTTTCATTCAACAGGTGGAGACAAAATTTGAGGCTTAAGCAGATATTCCTTGATACTGTCAAAAGCTTTCTAGCAATCTTCGGTCCAATCACAAGACTGATCTTTCCGAAGAAGTTTGAATATAGGCGCGCACATGTGGCAGTCATGTGTGAAATGGATCTTGAGATATAATTCAAGCGGCCGAGAAAACGTCTAACTTGCTTCTCAGTTTTGGGCGCAGGCATTTCTTGTATTGCTTTGACCTTGGCAGGATCTACCTCAATACCCTTCTCGCTAACAATAAAGCCTAACAACTTACCAGAACGAACACCAAAAGTACATTTATTGGGATTTAAGCGGAGTTTATACTTCCTCAAATGCTGGAATAGCTTCAACAAATGCTTAACATGTTCCTCTTTATCAATTGATTTAGAAATCATGTCATCGACATAAACTTCAATATCCTTATGCAACATATCATGAAAAAGAGTAGTCATTGCTCTTTTGTAAGTTGCACCAACATTCTTTAAACCAAAAGGCATCACTCTATAACAGAATGTTCCCCAAGGTGTAATGAATGTGGTATTCTCCTTATCTTCGGGTTCCATCTTGATCTGATTATATCCGGAAAATCCATCTATAAACGAAAAGACTTTGAATTTAGCAGTGTTGTCTACCAACATATCAATGTGTGACAGAGGGAAATCATCTTTTGGACTAGCTTTATTCAAATCTCTATAATCAACACACATGCAGACTTTTCCATCTTTCTTCGGCACAAGCACAATATTGGCCACCCATTGCGGATACTCAGCGGTTACAAGGAAACCGGCGTCACTCTACTTCTGCACTTCTTCTTTGATCTTCACAGCCATATCGAGATGCATTCTCCTTAATTTCTGCTTGACTGGCGGGCATTATGGCTTCAACGACAATCTATGCTCCACAATCTCGGAATCTAAACCAGGCATGTATTGATAGGACCAAGCAAACACATCTGAATACTCTCAAAGAAGATCAATCAACCCCTTCTTGACATCTGGACACAGTTGAGACCCAATCTTGACTTCCTTCACATCATCCCCGGAACCCAAGTTGACTAGCTCAATCTGCTCTTCGAATGGCTGAATGGCTTTTTCATCATGCTCAAGAAGATGAGACAATTCATCACTCACATCTTCATCACTTTCTTCCTCGGCCTCAAACACAGGGAATTCAAAATTTGGAGAAGGAGAAGGATCATTGTATTCAATGGGGTTAGAAACCAACCTGCATAATGATTTGATATTTTGATTTTAGAGAAGTGGATTTGTGACCAAATATTATGCGAATGGACAATTATATTGTTTATTTATGTTTTTTGTGATTACCATTTTCAGGATAAAGCAAAAAGTAAAAACAAACATCATAGATGTGTATGAATAGAATTAATTTTATTAATGATCAATTTGAAAATACCCAAACAATGTTCACTTCTCCCTTAGGCATAAGAGAAGGATTTTAAAAACACATAAAAGCAATTACTTAGATCGACGCAAAATAACAGGAATATCAACAGCACTCCAATTGTTGCAATCCTTTCCATGCGTCACAAAATTGGTGCAGTCTTCCTCTTCGTCATCCTCTAGCACAGCAGCTAAGTGTTGTTCATTTCCATGAATGAACCCTCCGCTATGGAAGCTAAGTTGCATATCTTCAGACATTGCCATTGATGAACCTCGTTGGAATCCCAAACCGGTTCTGCCTTTGTTGTCGGAGACCTCTACCATGCGCCCCCACTGATCAACATTGCCTTCTTCTACAATCTTCTTTGCATCTTTCAATGAGGACATAGGTGCCACAACTCTCTTCTTAGTAGCAATAGAAAAGGCTTGGACCGAAGTTCCAACCTCATCCTCAGCTTCAACATAAGAGAAAGATGACAGATGGCTAACCAACAACGCCTTCTCCCCTCCAACGATAACAAGCTTCCCATTCTTTACAAATTTGAGCTTCTGATGTAAAGTAGAAGTAACAACTCCCACCTCATGGATCCATGGCCTTCCCAACAAGAAACTGTAGGCCGAGTGGATATCCATTACTTGAAAAGTAATTTGAAAATCACTCGGACCTATCTTAACTGGAAGGTCCACTTCACCAATAACTATTTTGCACGAACTGTCAAAAGCTCTGACGATTACACCATTATACCTCATAGGTGCTCCTTGGTATGATAACTTTGACAGAGTTGACTTTGGAAGCACATTTAATGAAGACCCGGTGTCAACTAGCATATTAGACAAAGCATCCTCTTTAAAATTCATGGAGATATGTAAAGCCAAGTTATGATTTCTATCCTCCTCAGGGAGTTCTTCATCACAAAAGCTGAGATTGTTGCAAGAAGTGATGTTAGCCATAATATGATCGAATTGAATCACTGTAACATCATGCTCTACAAACGCTAGTTCTAGAACTCTTTGCAGTGCTTCTCTGTGCGCTTCTGAATTCATGAGCAGAGACAACATTGAGATATTTGAAGGGGTTTGGAGCAGCTGCTCCACCATATTAAACTCGCTTCTTTTGATCAATCGAAGTACCTCATCATCATTGTTAGCCTTCAAGTCGCTGGATTCACCAGACTTACCCTTTGAAGCACTAACCGGATCTACAACAGGCACCTCTACCTTCTTACCAACAACCGACTCTTCTTTATCCTTTGGGAACACCAACCCAAACACACGACCACTGCGGGTCACCTTGGTAACATCAACAATGCTCACCACAGAACTAGTCATAGGCAACGGGACCTCTTGACCATATTTCATCATTGCAGCATTATACTGATATGGAACAGCTTTATCGGATGAATACGGGACTGGGCCTGCTAACCTTATAACCAACGACGATACTGATCTATTGCTATTATTACTGTTGTTGTTGTCGTACTAAATTACCAATCTTTCTGGTTGCTTGAAAATGGGCACTATGACATTTACGCCGTCATCTACATGACGGGATTGAATGATCTGAATCATGCCTTCATCCATCAGTCGTTGGATGTCCCTTTTCACAACCTCACAACCTCTTGAATTAATACTGCAAACAACACAACCATCATGGTCATTCTCATAATCACTCACCATACAAATGTCCTTATGCATCTGCACTAAGGACCTCCAGATAAAGTGAACATCAAAAACCTTAAATTCACCAGGACAACCATCCATCATATTCACAGAAGAATTCCCATGGGCGGGCAATGGATTTGCTTTCACATTCGGCGCTCGGTCCTTAAAAGACACCATTCCACTCTTCATCAGCTTTTGAACCTCATACTTGAGTGGGTAACGGTTTTCTATATCATGTCCGGGTGCTCCTTGATGAAAAGCATAACGGATTTCAGGTTTGTACCACCAAGGAAGTGGTTATGGAATCTGCGGCGGTTTTCTTAGTTGGATTAGGTTCTTGAGAACCAGAGATGGGTACAACTCGTCATAAGACATAGGAATCGGGTCGAAAGAGACCTTCTTCCTCTCAAAGTTTTGTTGATGATGATTGTTGTTGGTATTGTTGTTGTTGTAGGTGTTTGTTCGTTGTTGCGGTTGTTGTTGTTGACGTTGTTGTTATAGAATTGGTGTTGATTAATTATTAGAGAATACTGGAATAACCGAAGATACTTGGTGATGATGTTAACGGGGTGGTTGACTCCTCCTGATTTGAGGCCTCCTCTGCCTCCCACTGATTACCGCATTAGCTTTGTTGTCCGTTTTCTTCCCAAAGCTACTGCCATACCTCTTACTTTATGATGCTTCATCTTTCGACAAACGTCCCTCTCAGACTCCTTCCTCAAGTCTCATCCCCATGTTTACCATTTCGGTAAAGTCATTGGGGGCACTAACAATCATACGTTCATAATAAAATGAACTCAGGGTCTTTAGAAAGATCTTTGTCATCTCTTTTTCCCCCAAGGGAGGAGTGATCTGAGCAACCAATTCCCTCCATCTCTGTGCGTATTCTTTGAATGTCTCCTTATCCTTCTGAGACATAGACCTTAGTTGGTCTCTATCAGGCGCCATATCCATGTTGTACTTATACTGCTTGACAAAAGCCTCTCCCAAGTCATTGAAGGTGCGAATGCTTGCACTGTCCAACCCCATATACCATCTGAGCGCAGAACCGGTCAGACTTTCTTGGAAGTAGTGAATCAACAGTTGATCATTATCAGTCTGGGTAGACATATTACGAGCATACATCACTAGATGACTGAGCGGACATGTGTTCCCTTTATACTTTTCAAAGTCAGGCACTTTGAACTTCACCGGAATCTTCACATTTGGCATTAAGCACAACTCAACAACACTTTTCCCAAACAAATACTTACCCCTTAGTGTCTTCAATTCCTTGCGCAACTCAAGAAACTGATCCTTTATTTCATCCATTTTCTCGTAGACATATGGACCCTCAGACGGCTCGGAGTGATAAATGGTTTCCTCTACACGAGGTAAGGTGTGCACAACGGGAGGTGGAACATACATGATCGGGCTAGATGCCGGCATGGAAAAAAAAGTAGGCGCAAAGCCTTCAGGCATAAAGTTCGGTGGCATTCCCCACGGGAATCTGACAGACATAGAAGGCGCGAAGTGAGCGGCAACAACAGGCATGGTAGAGGTAGCCACCTCTGAAATAACTGTCCTCTGAGGAGGAGTTGCGGGTGTTGGAGAACACTGGCTCTGAGTAGCTAGTACCGACTCCATCATGGCAGTCAGTCGGGCGATCTCATCCTTCAGTTCTATGTTCTCTTGCTCCAAATGTTCCATGATATTGAGATGATTGGTGCGAGTATTGTACCGATGAGTCAGCTTGGCTAAAACTCAAAAGAAACACCAATGAGACATCTGGCGAAAGAGAAACATGCATATGCAAATGATGCATGAAATACAATGCTTGTTTATTTATTTTTATTTTCAAGGAACTTACTATATCATTTGCAAATATATATATATATATATATATATATATATATATATATATATATATATATATATATATATATATATATATATATATATATATATATATATATATATATATATATATATATATATATCAACAGTTGCAATAATTTTTATATGACCAAAAGTCTCTTTTTATTTATATAATTGGAAGGATTACACTGAGTACAAATTCAGCAACCAAATGAAAAATACAAGGAAAAAGGAGGCTAGTCATCCTAAGGATCCCTAACAACAATGTCAGAAGACCTAGCTAAAGGCGCGTACTTCCTCCGAATGCGTCGAATCTCGGTCTCAAAAGAAGTCTTCATCTGAGTCTTCTCAAGGACAGACTGGTCAACAATCTTTTTCCAAGCAACGGAAGGCTGATGCATGCTAGAAGATGAAACTTCCAGCTCTCTTTGTCACTCGGTCTTCAAGTAGCTCAATAAGTGCGTCTTTGTCCTTAGACTCCAACTGCAACTCTTCATGCTTCTTACTCAAAGCACGAAAATGCTCTTCCCACATATCCTTCTCTTGCTTCATCTTGGTGAGTGCATCTTCCAACTCCTTTACATCCTGGTTAGGGAGAGTTAATGCCTCAACCACAACCATATATATAGGTATTTCACAAGGATAAGGCATTTTCAACTCCAAAGCTCTCTTCTTCACCCAAAGAGTGTAAGCTTCCAAAGCTACACAATTGCACGGACCAAGCTCAGATCTTCCTTTCCTATGCATATTATGCCAAGCATGCACAATCTTCTGCTTCAAATGTTGGGGATCTTTACCCTCTTGATAGAAAATACCTTCTAACAAAGTGTTATTAGGTTTGTCTCTCAAGGGGAACCCAAGTTGACGACGAGCCAAAGTAGGGTTGTAGTTAATCCTCTTTGTGTACCAATGAGAGGCACATTAGAGAATTCACCACAATAATCAATAATATCCAAACTGCTCAAAGAGGGATCATACCAAACTATATCATCATTAGTGAGAGACATAAGTCTCTGAGACCACCATAAACATTGTTTGTTCTCCACAAAAGCAGGTGTCTGAGGCCAGTGAGAAATAAACCACTTGTACAGAAGAGGAATGCAACAGACAATAGTTCCACCACCTTTAGAATTCCTTAGTTGCAAAGAGAAATACGTATCACCCAAAAAAGTAGGCACATAATTCCTAATCAAGAAAAGTCTAATGGCATTAACATTAACAAAACCGTCAATGTTAGGGAACAAAGCTAATCCATAAATGAGCAACACAAAGATAGCTTCAAAAGCATCCACACTACTGGCTTGAGCAAAAGCAGTAGTTTCCTTGATGAGGAAATCAGATGGCAACCTAAACAATCCTCCTTTCTTCACCCAAAGAGCCTCTATCTTAGACTTCTTCGAGTGAAGAGCTTCAGCAATAAGATTAGATCGAGGAATCTCCTCCAATCCACTAAAAGATACTCTACTAGAAACAGGTATCCTTAAAAGATGAGAATAGTCCTCCAAGGTAGGCAAAAGCTGAAAATCTGGGAAAGTGAAACAACGGTAGAGAGGATCATAGAACTGCACCAATACACTCAAAAGTCCTTCAACCACATCAGTAGACAAAATAGATAGAAATTTCCCATGACGTTGTTTGAAGTCCAAGGGATCTAATACAAAAGATGCTAGCTTCCTTAACTCTTTCAAGTCGGGACATCTGAAATTACTTCTTAGTGTTCCTTCATCCACAATCCATGGTCTGAAAGTATTTGCAAATAATACCTCAGTTCCTTGAAATTTTCGTGTGATAAATGTTATGATGCGCATGAATGCATGAATGCAACAATCACAAATAAGGGATCACACACAAGGCAAACAATCAAAGGTCAAGGGATGAATCAAGTTATTGTCAAGATCAATCATCCATTTTGGTGGATTATGGTTTACACTTTATCGACACCCAAGTTCCATTGATATTGACAAGACTTGATTGGATCAACCAAGAATCAAGGGTTTGTTGTGAGTCACGAGCATGGTGTCTGGGTAAGAACCATCCCAAAGGATTGAACTAAGGATAAAAACCTGTAGATCATGTTCTAAAAAGTTCCCAGATTCTTAATTCCATCTATCGGATATTACAGGTTAAGATGACCGACTCATCGACCCATAATATTCTCAAGAGAAACTCGTCTGAGTGTAGTATCGTGTAACAACTGTTATAAAGTCTACACTTGAACAATTTCCGCACTACGTCCTAAATAGGCAAAGAGGGGGTAAATGTTCTACGATCCTCAGCTTCTCGGACCCAAATTAGAGATAGTAACGCCTAACCACAAATACTTGTGTGACATTTCCAAATCCAAAAGAGTCTCCACTGAGCAGATGGGTCTCAATCCAACTTGTTAAGGACTACTCCACACAAGTCGAACATGACTATACCATCCTTCTATCTTAATTGCACTCAAGTTCGGGTTATAACTTATCTCACCACTCAGAGTTCACCAAGCACAACAAACATATTATATCATATAAAGAAATATATAAAAATTACATATATATAATTATATACACACAAAAAATTAGGCTAAACCCACTGGAGACTACTCCCCAGCAGAGTCGCCACTTAACCTCTGTAGCGATAAATTCATGATCATTAAGCTATTGATAAGCAAGAGATCAGTAAAACCAGAGTCACCACCGTGCTTTTATTATTTCCTAGGGAAAAGGGAAAAAGTACGAACAAAACCCAAAAGTAAGAAGTTTTCAAATCAAAACTAATAAAATATCATAGATTACAACTAAGGGGGTTGGTTACACAGAGGGAAGGTGTTAGCACCCAAAGTGTCCTAGGTACTCCTAGGGAGCCCTTTTTTTATGTGCATATGTATTTTATACAAAAAGATGTTTACAAACAAATAGAATGGAGAGATGAGAAAAGAATTCATTAATTATATATTTGTGTTTGACAAGACCTTCGGACTTGTGCCTACGTACCAACATAAAAACGAGGGATCAAAACCTCGTAGTTCGTGATACAAATTTCAAAGTGGATCTTTTGCTTTTAACAAAATTTAAGTTTGAAGGGCACAAAGTCCTAAAATGGTTTGAATGAGTTAGTTCTTTTTGGATTTTTGAAAGTTTAAGTCAAGTATAATTAAGTCTATTTACAAGTTTGATTAAGAAAAGGAGTTTGAAAATGCAATGGCATAAGGCCAAAGTTTCTAGTTTGCAAAGTGGTCAAAGTTTAGAACAAAATGTGTTCAATCAAAGAAGATTTTAAAAACAAGGGAAGGAAGAGATTTTGAAATTAAAGAAATGGGGATGAGATGAAGAGACTAATCCTATGCACAAAATTAAAAGTTTAGGATTGAAAAGATCTGACCAATGTGTAGCAATCCAATAGACAAGAATGTCAATAGAAACCCAAATTCCCCTGGACATTTAGAATCAAGAAACACACAAATGCATAATTATATTATCTTGAAGATTAAGGCATCAAATAAAGATAGTCACATCCAAGCTTAGCCACTCCATGATCTTCTTCAAATTTGGCCCATGTAACAAATGAATTCCACTAGTCACAAGTTCAAAATAACAGCTTCACAATGATCATGTTGTAGATGAACTCAAAGGGATCTTGAATGAAGTATTAGATGAAGTTTCAAATTGCAAGCACTTGGTTTTACAAAAGTTGGCATTGGCCAAATCCTTTAGCATAGGAAGGTTGCCTAAATTCTAAGTCCAATTGGTCCAAGATCAAGTTAACAGTTCACACAAAAGTCTTTTAGGGTTTTTGTTCTTATTATGTACATTTATGGTCAAGGACCACACAAACAAACAAAATATACACAAACAAGATATATCACACTATATGGTCTAAGTGGACAAAAATGAAAATTGCATTAACATAAACAATTAGAATGGTATGAATAATGGCAAATGAATAAAGACTAAAATTAAATTACATTAAAGTAAATGGCTTTAAATTAAATGTTAGTTGTTAATGAGTTAGAAGTTAGTATTGGTTTGCTTTTGCTTTTCATTTTAAGTCATTCTTTGGAGAACACTCATCCCACTTATCACAAGCATGGATCCTTGAACCAAGACATCTTCCAAAGGAAGGAAAAAAGGCCAAGTTTCCATACAATACCACGAAAGAGGGGAGACTTACAATCTCACTAACTAGAATGCTATGCCTTTTTGTGTCACAAATTTAGCGCTATGTTAAGCAATCGTAATTGGACTTATGTAGAAGTCACAACTATTTGAGGTCGGGCAATAGAATTTTGGTGTTAATGCATGTTAGAGACATAGTATAATGGAATATGCTCATGAAACGTATCACACACAAAAAGAATATGCAAAAGAGGTGGCCTAATCCCATCCATACTTATGTTGATTTTGCAATCAACTAGCCTTAGTACTTAGAGATATCATAGGCCAAATGAGATGAATGCATAAAAAATGAGAATGAGATGAAGAGGGAGGGGAATGGATCAAAACTCAAATTGGTCAAAGGAGGACTTTTACCACATTAATATCATCCATTCATTTTGGGAGATGGAATGTACATTCCATCAATCCCCTAAATCCAATGATATTAACTTGACAAAGTCAAATCAACCTTGACCAATGCCTAACAACAAGAGTCAAACTCATACAAATCATCACAATAGGTCAACACAATTAATTGGCATTTTTTTAAATTAAAAATACTAAAATAATACATTTAAATCAAATATGGTTTGTCAAATTCCTAAAACCTCATCAAAACAACAAAGAAATGGCCATGAGATTTATCATAGGTCAAACAAGGTCAAACGACCTTGGAGAAAAAATTTCAGAATTTTTAAAGACTTACAAAGTATTTTTAAACAATTAAAAACAAACACAAAATCAAGTAAGTCATAAAAAATATTAATAATGATCCAAAAAAATAATTTTAATTCAAAATATGAAAGAGGAAATTTTTTGAAATTTTTTGGTGAAACTCTCATACTTTTTGGATCAATATTAAAATTAATATGAATTAATGAAAATAAAAGGAATAAAAGAAAAATCAGAAAATAACAAAAAACATGGAGAATCGAAGAGATGAAGTTTTCTTAAAATTACCTTCAATGTTGTGCAGAACTTGATGTTGCTTGCTTCAAACACGATCTGATCGCACTTGAGAAGCTTGCAGGAAGTGATTAGCAAGGGTGTAAGGCTTTGGATCCTGGAGTTTTTGAATCTCCAACAGTTGAGATTCAAACTCAATTTTTAAATTGAAAATTCTCAGGTTTTCCTTTAGAATGAGAGGGTTTGAATTAGGGGGCAAAGTTGGCGCGCAAGGTCTGTTTGAATTGAGCACAGAGGTCATGTATTTGTAGCATGAGAGAGTGATATTTGCACACTTGAAATTTTGTCCAAATTTAGCAATGTGAATGGCACGAGTACATGGGCATGTACAGGCCCATGAGGCAATGCATTAAGGTCCAAAATCAACCAGGTTGAAGTTTGAATGAAGCTTGAATAGAACGGCAATGTGAAATGAAGTTTGTACATTTGATTTCCTCCAATGATGCAGCTCTATTAAAGTCGTGCGCAACCCTAGCAAACCTCATCCAAAATGCATGAACTTGGGTTCTTTGGAAAGCTTGGATCAAGGCGAATAAGTTTGATGTTCAACACTTTTTCATTTGGAGCTTGGATCATGGTGAATTTTGAGGTGGAAGTTTGGAAATTTCAACATGTTGAAATTTTTTTCTAAGTGTAAAGTCATATATCTCAATATTCCACCTTACTTAACTTTTTTATGTGAGCTTCAAATGAGAAAAGTGTATTCATCAAAGTTGTAGCTATTTCAAATACCTCTTCAAAATGGTCACCAACTTCATGTTATTTGGATTTGAAATGAAGTTATGCATTTTTGAAGTTTGGAAAAATCACTTGTTCAATGGTATAGGTAAAAAATGACCTATAATGTATTCTCATATCACATGCTTATAAAAGTTGAATTTGCTTTCACTCCATACATCAAAGTTGAAGTAGACATATTAAATTTGATTGTGAAATTTGGAAATCTTTCATCTCATAAAAATTGAGCAAGTTATGGCCTTGGGAAGTTGACTTTCAAATTATGGTTTAGACAAAATGGCCTATAATGATTCAACATAGAAAATAATTTTCCAAACAAAACTAGCTCTAGGTCTAAACATGAAAGTTGTTTGTAATGTCATTTAGAGTAACGTTACTTTTGGAATCATTTTCATATGGTAAAAATTGTAGGAGATAGGGTCAAGGGAGACCCAGTTTTGATCAGATGAATTCATCTGGCCAACCACCATCAACCAACTTGATAACTTTCAATTCTCTTGACTTTATTGGCTCATGGTAGATCATATATGCATAAGATGATGTAATTTGAAATGCCCCTTGAGAAATTTGATCAATTGGTGAGATGGTTTGTTGGAGAAGTTACTCAAGATACCCAGTCAAACTAGGGTTCCCAAGGCAAATCACCCTTAAACTCTCGAAGAAAACTTGATCAATATGATATGTAGAAATCATTGGGACTCATATATGATTCTCATAACCATTATTGGATCAATTCATGGTTGCGCTCTTTGTCATGAGGGTCTCAAACCTTAGATATGAATTTGATAGATCAATGGTGATCATGCCTTACCTACAAAAGAATTAGGCAAATGCAAAGACATATTTTTGGTATTCTGGTTAGTAAAATGATAATATTCAAGTATGATACAATCACATGGTGCTTGGTGATCTCTCCCAAAACAAACCCAATGAGAGGGGTAAGGAGGATGCCAAGGTATGATCCCATTGCTTAATGCATATGATGAAATTGTATGAGGGATCTTAGGGTCAAAGTTGGGGTCTTACATACACTTAAGTCCAACCATTGTCTGATTATAGCAATTGTCTTATGATTCATCTTCTTTCACTCGACTCAGACTTATCACTTGATTTAACTTTCTCCATAAAATGCACAAAACAAGTCACTTAGACACCCTTACCACATCACATGCACTTCAACGGAACACGTCGCCTGACCACCACCATGTCAAGAAGACTTCCGTTACAAGGAGTCAGCCTCTTACACGAATCAGACTCTGATACCACTGTTGGATTATGAGGAGCTCAATGATCATCGCATTGGACTTTACACACTCACTTTAAATGAGTTGGATACCGTATATTAACCCAAAATCTCAAGAAACTGTGTTTATGAATTTTCTCACTTATAAAGTATTTCTGTTTTTTCATATAATACGAGACTCATATGTAAAAACAAAATGTGTTCTACAATATAATTCCAGGATTTTGATGATAACAAAGGATGAAACAAAAAATGGCACCCTAACAAAAATTCTCTAAGTGTGCAGGACTCTGAACAGCAACAAAGGAATCTGATCGTTTTATCAGATACAAACTCTGATAAAAAACAAAGTAATAGAAGATCAGAAGCATCTGAAGAAGAAGTGCGCTCTAGAAGTTCTGATTCTGAGCAAAACAAGACAGTAGAAATAACCAGAAGCTCTAAACATCCACTGGACTTAGTTCTGATGATCTAGAAGACCAGTACTCTTAGAAGCTCTGATGTAACCTCAACGCAATCTCCTTCTGACACAGAAACTCCGAGATAACAAAGACTCTGACGAAGATTCTCCAAATCCAGAAAGAGTAACGGAAAGAATTTCTTCAAATGGAAAGAAGGTATTTTTAGAAAGAAGTTATTCAGGGAGACAAATTGGTTATGGCAAGAAACACAGAAGTAATGACATTGAATGCTCATCAAAGGCCAATATTCTGTCATCACTCCAACGGTCCTTTCACCACTATATAAAGGACAACCTACTTCAGTGAGAGACACACAACAATGCACAGAAAATTCTTTACATTCTCTCTTAGTTTTTCACGAGCTACTGCTCATACGTGAAAACACTAACTTGTTTATTCTGCTGTAATATTTGCTTACTCTTAGAAGCACTCTCGATTACAAATCTATTTTTGCTAAATTGCTTTTCTTCCTCAAGTGACTCTGCGTAGTCTGTATACTTGGGAGGACTAAGAGATCACTCTCTTAGATGTTTGGTTGTATTAATCTTTCAAGATTAGTGGATTAAGTCCTTTTTGAAGGCGAAATCACCTTGGCCGGGTGGACTGGAGTAGCTTTGTGTTATAAGTGAACCAGTATAAAATTATGTGTGTTCTTACTTTTGAAAAAGCTTTTATGTTCTAAAATAATTCAAACCCCCCTTTCTTGTTTTTCTCACCTTCAGTTGGTATCAGAGCTTCGGCTATGTTATTGATTTTCTAATCGAACACTTAACAGTGTAGAGAGATCCAAAACGAGAAAAACTATGGCCAACACCAATGAAAGAGACAGCTACAACGCTAAGCCTCCAGTCTTTGATGGAGAGAAATTCGATTACTGGAAAGATAGAATTGAAAGTTTCTTTCTGGGATATGATGCTGATCTCTGGGACATTGTCACAGTTGGATACAAACCTCCTGTAACAGATGCTGGAGTTTCCGTTCCCAGAAGTAAAATGACTGATGATCAGAAGAGCGAATTCAAAAATCATCACAAAGCCAGAACGATACTTCTCAATGCCATATCCTACAATGAGTATGAAAAAATCACCAACAGGGAAACAACTAAAGATATACTCGACTCCCTAAGGATGACTCATGAAGGAAACTCTCAGGTCAAAGAAACAAGGGCTCTGGCTCTAATCCAGAAATATGAAGCCTTCAAAATGGAGGATGATGAAGCTGTAGAGGTAATGTTTTCTAGATTCCAAACTCTTATTGCAGGTCTCAAAGTGCTAGACAAAGGATACACAACTGCAGACCATGTCAAAAAGATAGTCAGAAGCTTGCCAAAGAAGTGGAGACCCATGGTCACAGCCTTAAAGCTATCAAAGGATCTGAACAACATCAGCCTTGAAGAGCTTGTCAGTTCACTTAGAAGTCATGAGATAGAACTGGAGGAAGATGAGCATCAGAAGAAAATCAAGTCTGTAGCATTAAGGTCCATATCTGAAAGGCGCAAGTCTGACAGAAACAAAGCCTTCCAGGCCGAAACAGAAGACGCTGATGACTCTGAACAAGAAGATTCTGTCGCTGAGCCTCAAAAGGTAAATCTAACAAAGATATTACGTGTTATGAATGTAAAGAAACATGTCACTACATAAACGAATGTCCCAAGTTAAAGAAAGACAGTTCCAGAAAAGAGAACTTCAAGAAAAATTCCCTCAAAACCAAAAAGGGACTGATGGCTACCTGGGATGACAACGAATCTGACTCATCAGAATCAGACTCTAATGAACAGGCTAATGTGGCACTCATGGCTACCACATCCAAGAATACTTCAGATGAAGAATCTGAATCAGAAGAGGTATTTTCTGAACTCTCTCGATCTGACCTAGAATCATGTCTGTCTGAAACTCTCAGCTCATATCAGAAACTCAAACAAAAATTTAAATCTATAAAAGGCGTTCTTGAAGAAACATTAGAAGAATGTGGCAAACTTGAGATAACAATTTTAGAACTAAAAGATGAAAACAGAACTTTGACATTAGAAAGAGATGCAACAAAGAAAAATTGCTCAAAACTTGAAGAAGCGTTATCTCAAGCTCCACAAACTTCAAACACAATAATTTATAAATATGAAAAATCTTTTCAAAAGTTTCTGAAAAATGGGATAGGGAGGAGTATAATGGCATCCATGATTTATGGAGTCAGTCAGAGCAATAGAAGAGGAATTAGGTATGATCCTAGTGAAGATAAAACTTCTACTAATGACCAACCTAAATCTCGATTTTCATATCACTATACACATACACAAGAGCAACAACTTAATAGTGCTAGAAAACCCAAAGTGTTAAGAAACTCTGGAAAAACTAATCACAAAGGACCCAAAAGACTCTGGGTACCAAAGGATAAGATTGTTTATGTTGCAGATATCTTATGCAGCAGAGTTAAAACACCAGTCATGGTACCTGGACTCTGGATGCTCGCGACACATGACGGGAAGAAAGTCTATGTTCCAAAGCCTGGAACTTAAAGATGCTGGATTCGTAGGCTTCGGAGGAGACCAGAAAGGAAGGATCAGAGGCTCCGGAACTATTGGTAGTGGTACTCTTCCCTTTATATCTGATGTGTTATATGTAGAAGGATTAATGCATAATCTGTTATCAATAAGTCAATTAAGTGATAACGGATATGATGTAATCTTTAATCAAAAAACATGTAAAGCCATAGATCAAAACAATGGTTCTGTCCTATTCACTGGCAAGAGGAAAAACAATATCTATAAAATAAATCTTTCTGATTTAAAAGAACAAAATGTGAAATGTTTGATGTCTGTTCACGAAGAGCAATGGGTATGGCATAAACACTTGGGCCACATTAGCTTGAGAAAATTATCTCAGCTAAATAAACTCGAGTTAGTCAGAGGTCTACCTAAGCTGAAGTTTTCTTCAGATGCTCTGTGTGAAGCATGTCAGAAAGGAAAATTTTTAAAAACATCTTTCAAAAAGAAAAATATTGTTTCTACCTCTAAGCCTCTAGAACTTCTTCACATTGATTTATGTGGTCCTGTGAAAACAACATCAGTCAATGGAAATAAATATGGACTAGTCATTATTGATGATTTCAGTCGCTGGACATGGGTAAAATTCTTAAAGCACAAGAGTGAGTCTCACTCTGTATTCACTAGCTTCTGTTCCAAAGTGTAAAACAAATTTGACTCTAAAATCATCAAAGTCAGAAGTGATCATGGTGGGGAATTTGAAAATAAATTTTTTGAGGAATTATTTGACTCTAATGGAATATCCCATGATTTCTCCTGCCCTAGAACTCTACAACAAAATGGAGTTGTAGAGAGGAAGAATAGGACACTCCAAGAGATGGCCAGAACCATGATCAATGAAACAAATGTGGCTAAGCACTTTTGGACCGAAGCTGTAAATACAGCGTGTTACATTCAGAATAGAATCTCCATAAGACCTATTCTGGAGAAGACTCCCTATGAACTGTGTAAAGGAAGAAAACCAAACATTTCTTATTTTCATCCTTTTGGATGTTCCTGTTTTATTTTAAATACTAAAGAACATCTGAACAAGTTTGATTCCAAAGCACAAAAAGGTATTATGTTAGGATACTCAGAACGCTCTAAAGGCTACAGAGTATACAATACATAAACCAAAATTGTGGAAGAATCAATTCATGTCAGATTTGATGATAAGCTTGACCCTGAAAATTCAAAGCTAGTTGAGAAACTTGCAGATCTGGAGATCACTCTTGCAGGTTCTGACGAGAAGATTAAAGCTCCAGAAGCAACTGCCATTCAAACTTCAGAAGGAACTAACTCCCCAGCAATCCCAAAGAAAGCTAAAAGTCTCCTCAACATATCTGAAGAGTTGATTCTGGGAAATAAGGACGAACCTATCCGAACTAGGTCTACCTTCAAGACTCCTGAAGAAACTCCTCTGGGAGTAGTATCTCTGATCGAGCCTACTTCCTGTGATGAGGCACTTCAAGATAGCGACTGGGTTCTAGCCATGCAAGAAGAGCTAGATCAATTCATAAAGAACGACGTCTGGGATCTTGTTCCTAAGCCCAGAGGCACTCACATTATCGGAACCAGATGGGTGTTCAGAAACAAGCTGAATGAGAAAGGAGAAGTTGTCAGAAACAAAGCTCGACTGGTGGCTCAAGGTTACAGTCAACAAGAAGGTATTAACTACAATGAAACCTTTGCCCCAGTCGCCAGGTTAGAATCTATTCGCTTACTTGTATCATTCGCTATAAATCATTCTATCAAATTGTATCAAATGGATGTCAAGAGTGCATTCCTTAATGGTTATATATCAGAAGAAGTGTATGTCAACCAACCTCCAGGTTTTGAAAATTCAAAGTGTCCAGAACATGTTTTTAAACTTAAGAAATCTTTATATGGATTAAAACAAGCTCCCAGAGCTTGGTATGAATGGTTAAGTATTTTTCTTCTGGAACATGATTTTATTAGAGGAAAAGTTGACTCCACACTCTTCTGTAAAAACATTAATAATGATCTCATGATATGTCAGATATACGTTGATGATATCATATTTGGTTCAGCTAACGCCTCTGTATGTCAAGAATTCTCTGAGCTAATGCAGGCAAAATTTGAAATGAGCTTAATGCAAGAACTAAAGTTCTTTCTAGGAATTCAAATCAATCAAACTTCAGAAGTCACGTACGTTCATCAAAGTAAATACATAAAAGACATTATGAAGAAATTTGAAATGGATGAATGCAAACCTGCAAAGACACCCATGCATCCAACCTGCATTCTTGAAAAAGAAGAAGTCAGTCAAAAGGTTTGTCAGAAGCTCTATCGTGGTATGATATGCTCCCTTCTCTATCTGACTGCTACTCGTCCTGATATTCTATTTAGTGTTTGTCTCTGTGCCAGATTTCAATTAGATCCTAGAGAATCTCACTTAACAGCAGTTAAGAGAATTCTCAGATATCTGAAAGGAACTCCTAACCTGGGCCTGATGTATGAGAAAACATCAGAGTATAGACTATCTGGTTTTTGTGATGCAGATTACGCAGGAGACAGAATGGAACGAAAAAGTACATCTGGAAATTGTCAGCTCTTGGGAAAGAATCTGATATCCTGGGCCTGCAAAAGACAATCAACCATAGCCTTGTCTACTGCAGAAGCGGAATACATCTCAGCATCTCTGTGCACTACTCAGATGCTCTAGATGAAGAATCAATTAGAGGATCTGCAAATCTTTGAGAGTAACATCCCTATCTTCTGTAATAATACTGCTGCCATTTGTTTAAGCAAGAATCCTATTTTACACTCCAGAGCTAAGCACATAGAAATAAAACATCATTTTATCAGAGACTATGTTCAGAAAGGGGTAGTAACATTGAAATTCATTGATACTGATCATCAATAGGCTGACATCTTTACTAAACCCTTAGCTGAAGATAAATTCCTCTTCATCTTAAAGAATCTGAACATTCAAAATTGCCCTGAATAATATGTGCCTCTGAGTTTGTAAAATGAGATTCTGATGTAAACACAATGGATTCTGCCTCTGACTCGGATACTCCTACCAAGTTAGAAGTTATCTGAGTTAGAAATCTCCAGGAATCAATCCCTTGGTATTCCTGAAGATCAGATAAAGCAAACACGTGGAGTACCTTGCGTCTGACCTTGGAACTTCTAGACAGCTGTCTGGTAGAAATCAAGGAATAGTCTCTTGAGATCTCCTCGAGCAGTGTACTGACTGTTGGGATTAGGCATCATTAATGAGCTGTAATCATTTTTCCCTCTAAACGTGCTGACTTGGTTTTTGTTCTAAACTCTGTTTTGTGTGTCGTTTTGCATGCGCCCTAATTTGGGTATTTAAACACATTCATTTCACACATTGCACACTTTTCACTCTCACGCACTCTTAAACCTCTGCAAGCTCAGCTCTCTCAAGGCACTCCTGCAGCATTCTTCATCTTCATCCCAACTTTCAACAACATTCATGGATGCTCAACAACAATCTATTTACAACTTCTCTCAACAAATGGATTCAAGCGAACAAGCTCCAAGTTCAAGCAACCCAAACCCAGCGGTTACCGGTGTAGTCACAACTCCCATCTACAAAGAGCCTCACATTCTTGATCGTGAGCCTCACATCAATCTTGAAACGCCATTTGAGAAACTGGAAGTGTTATGTGAATCCTTGGTGGATTTTGACAACATGCGAAGAAATGGCATTGACCTCACTGAAGAACTCAGAAATCAAGGTTGGGGAAATTACTTCAAACGCTTGTATGGTCCTGTCTACACAAATCTAGTGAAGGAATTCTGGAGATTCGCTGATGCTGATGATCACTTCATTGTCTCCTATGTTATGGGAGTCAAAATGGTGATAACTGAGAAGTCCATTGCTGCTCTTCTGGGCATGGAAAAAGATGGAGGCAGAGGAATCTACAACATTAATCCTAGGGCAAAATACATGTCCCATGAGATTAACCCAACAATCTTCAAGCAGAACGTTGAAGGCAACCTCTCCAAGAACAAGGAGCTACATCAGAACCTCCGTGTCTGGCTGAAGATCATTCTGGGTACCATCCATCATCGTCCAACTTCAAACTCCTCAGACTACATCAACACAGACCAGAAGTGCATTCTGTACTGCATCCACGAGGGTCTAAAGCTCTGCCTTCCAGCACTTCTTTTCAAGTATCTCAGAGATTCTGTACGAGATACAAGAAACAACATGAAGCCCAGAAACTACATTCCTCTGGGAAGGCTAATCTCTGACGTTCTGATTGAAAGCCGCCTTGTGGACCACCTGTTAAAGCTCAGACTCATGGACGACGTGATGATCGACACTGGAAAACCTCTCAACGCCAAAAATCTGAAGAGCATGGGGATTCTGGATCAAGTCAAATTCAAACCTACTTTGGACACCTCCTGGGAAGCTCTCAAAGATCAGAGGAAGATCCCCAATGGACTCTATCTGTTCTCAAAGGAAGACCCCCGAGAAGTAATCCTTTATTATCTAGATGATCTGAAGAAAGAAGGAGTGGATATCTCAGACTTCAACATAAGCCAGCTACCAGATAAGCCTCCAAACTTCATGAAGCGTCCACGAGGACCCTCTGAAAAGGCGAAGCAAGCGAAGAAGGCAAGACTAGGAGAATCCTCCGGATCAAGACCTCCAGCACCTCTGCATGGGCCTTCTGGTAAGTCTGTTTCTCTTGCTCCCTCTGCACAAACACATCCCATTGCTTCTTCTATCCCTCAACCAACACCTATCTACACTAACTCAGAAACCCCTCCTTCAACCACCAGAACATCTCATCAACCATCCCAGAAATTTAACCTTCCCACCACCACCTTACCTCTTTCTGACGCAGAAATGCTGAATGAAACCACCTCACCATCTTCATCTTCTTCTCCAGAATCACCCCCTACTTCAACATTTCATCAGACACAGAACACTCTGACCCCTCATCTCCCACTTTGGCCCAACTTCAAGCTCAGACTCTGGCCTCACAACAGCCAACACAAACCACACCTGAACCAGAAGTCACTTCACCACCCACAGAACAACCAAACCCAACACCATCTGACCCTCAACCCTCTGAACCAAATAACTCTGACACACACCCACCAAATACATCCGCTGAACCACAAACTCCCACTCTCAACCTAAGATGATCATCGCATTGGACTTTACACACTCACTTTAAATGAGTTGGATACCATATATTAACCCAAAATCTCAAGATACTGTGTTTATGAATTTTCTCACTTATAATGTATTTCTGTTTTTTCATATAATACGAGACTCATACTCCCACTTAATATACTAATAAGAAGTTACAAATAACATCTTCACAAAATCGCAATAGGAAAAATGCTACGCGAGTCACCATTTTACCGAACATAGACGCAGTAAGATGACATGTGCACTTAATGTGCCGAGTTGTAGTGCTAACAAGGACTGTTCAAAAAACTAAAAAATTGAGCCGAGCTTCAAAATTGAAATTTAACAAGAATGATTTTTGGGTCGTCGTTAGTAAAGAATGATTTTTGGGTTGTTTAATTTGTCTCTTTACATAATGTGTCCGAAACATATGTAATGGTGCTGATTTATGTTTGAAAAATACTTTTTTTTCCTCTCAATTTTTCAGCTTATACTACATTGATGCAAGCTTTAAAGATGGTCAAAATCCTTACAAGATATATATAGCATTATCACCAAAGAAACATTCTTCAAGAAAATCAAACATCATTCTATCCCACAATATATATGTACAATTTTAGTGTGCAGGAGAATAATTTGCTTCATTGTTTAAAAAATTCTCTCAACTAACTAACTAAAGCACTTGAATTTCCACCTTAGTTTGTAAGTTAGGTACACTCAAATTCATAACCACTTGATTAACACCACTCAGATTCTCAATCTCCTCAGCTTGATATGTAGAGTGAACACCATAGAGCACATAGAACATGGTAATAAAACATGACCACAAAGCGAATCGTTGAAAAGAGAGTGTTTTGAGCGTCATCATCAGAAAAACATTGAGAAAGATGGACATGGATGGTGGCCATGGCATGAATGGGACATACCAACAATGAGCATATTGTTGTTGTACAAGGGTGTTGTCACAAGGTACCATGTGTTGAAAAAAGGCTATTATTGTGATCATGAAGCCACCAAAGAGTAATAGACCCCACCATTGCTGCTTGAATTTCCACACTATGGAGAAGCATAAGGAAGTGAGGGAGAGGAGAAATAGGAACAAGAGTGTGTGTAAAGGCGGAGTACCGCCCGTGATTACATAGCGACGATATATCAGGGCATTCGCTACCATGTAGAACACCATCAACGTCCCGATGCTAATCAACTCTATTATAATGTCTAGCTCTGTGAATAGCGCAATTGATGCAGTGCAAAATCCTGCGTAAATAAAGTCAAACTCTTATCACTGAGCGCTGATACTTCAAAGACTTGATCATAAGATATCGACGAGAAAAACAAGAATGCTTACCCAAAAAGATAGTGGCATTCAATGGAGTGCCTGTTGAAGGATGTACTTTGGCCAACCAAGATGGAACAAGCCTTGCCCTTCCTATAACACAAAGATATCTTGCTTGTCCTAACATTGCAACAAGAAGAGAAGCCACTATACCTAAACTTGCACCTGCTCCAACAATGTTGCTTGTCCAACTCCAACCAACTTTGAGAAAAGCCATTGAATAGGATGCTTTCTCTGATATCTATTAACCATATCAACAACATATATATACATCTTTATGATCAATACAAAACAACAAACACATCATGTGCACTTTTTGGATTTTATCATAAACATCACATCACTGACCTTATTGTAAGGAACCATCATGCACAAAGACAGAGCCATAAGGCAATAAAGCAAAGTGGTTATAAGAACTGAACCCACAATTCCAATTGGTAGACTCTTATAAGGATCTTTAACCTCTTCAGCCATGGTTGAAGCTGAATCATAGCCTATATAACTAAAGTAAACTATTGCTGCTCCATCAAGAACACCTCTAACACCATAAGGAGCTATCCCTTTTGGATTAACCATGTTCTTGGCACTTCCATTGCAATAGCCAGCCACAATAATGAATCCAAAGAAAATCACATGGAACACTGTCATAATTAGGTTCAATATGGAGCTTTCCTTAGTACTGAAATGAAACCGATAAAACAATAAGAATGATCATTAATTTGAAAGAATCATTTTCAAAATCAACTAAAACTAGTTAACCAAACCTATGACACAAGCAGAGAGTAAGGAGAAGAATGAGAGCTACTGCTGGAAAATCCAACATGTTATAATCCTTTGGCAATCCATGAACTTCCACTCTCCATACATTTGGATTCTTTTCTCCAAAAGCAAAGCTCAGATATTCTGTAAAACTCCTAGCCACAGCAGCATTTGAAAAAACATACTCCATTAGTATATTTGCCCCACCAAAATAACCCAAGAATTCTCCTGCATCACAATATCAGACACGACACTGACACGTCAACACAGATAACTAACATAACGACACATGTTGGACACATCCGCTTTCAATAATAAAAGAAGATGGTTTTTATTTTTACCAAATGTTAATCTTAAATAACTGAAAGCTCCTCCAGCAACTGGAACTTGAACTGCAAATTCAGTGTAACAAAGAGAAGATAAAAGTGCTGATATTCCTGCTATGATATAAGACATAAAAACCGAAGGACCGGATTGATGAAGAGCAACAGGACCGGTTGTAACAAACACACCAACACCAAGCATACCTCCAACTCCAAGAGCTACAAGATCATACCAATTAAGCTTCCTTTTCATGTCTGCACCAGACCTATGTCTCACTTGGTTGAATTCTTGGTCTGGTGTCCATGTTGCTAGCATTCTTTTTCTAAGCCTTTGAGGAGTTTGTGAGAGTGAATAGAAATAGTTTGATAACATTGTCATGATGTTGGTTTGTAGTGTGGATGCTACCTAAACATTATTATTGTATATAAACACTTGGTTTTTCTTGGCTTCAATAAGGTGTTGGATACAAGGTTTTTAAATAAGAATGGGAGAGGGAATTATTATTGCTTTATTCTTTTTTTTAAACTATTGATATATTAAGAGGTCCCCATCTAATGTCTCTAGCTAGCCCTTTTGAAATTACATATGTATCCCTTAGTGTTTCTAAATATTATCAATCAATTAAGTAACCATTTCTTGTAATTGAATTTTATACCATGGTGTTGCAGTCATAGAAACTTTTTTTCTTTAAAATCTATAGTCTCTAGAACTGTAACACTATATGGCAGAAGATTTAAGTCTCTTATTTTTTTATCATAGAATCTCTTGCTTCAAGTTATGGATTTTGGATTCTCTACATTGTAGCAATCGATACGACCAAATACTAATCGTTGGATCAAAGTGCAATCCAAATTGAACGATGGAGATTTGTCTGCAGAGGATTGTAGTGCTAGTGCTTTGGAGACCAAGAACTGTAACAATTTTTTTTGAAAGAAAACATTGAATTGAAATAAGGATGGTAATTAAAATGAATTATAATTAGAAGAATATGAGAATATGAACCAGAACTTTGACCTAATTTCTTTGAAATTTTCTCTAGAGATTAAACATTGAAAAGATGTGATTAGCATCCTCAAAAGCACCAAAAGAATTTTGCACTAAACTCAAGAATAGTTGGTCTTGATTCTTGTTTACAAAATACTAGTAGAATAGCACATCGTGGCGTGGCCACTATACAATTGTAAATGGGAGGTTGCATGTATGGTGTTAATTAGAAAAAGGAAGTAAGTGACACTCCCTTATTTAGAATGAATTATTCTCTATAAATAGTAGTTTATTAGTTAGAGTATTCCTATTTTTTTCAAAAATCATTCCTCTGTCTTCCACCCTTTTCTACGAAGGAATTGGAAAGAGAACAAGGAGGCATATGGTAATCAACATGTTCATCTTTCCCTCCTTGATACTGTCAATTTTATGTTAATAATTCATTAATTTATGCATATTTATTGAAAGGTGGACTATCATACATAATTCAAAAAGAATTTACGGTTAAACTAGAGTTAAATAGAATTCATCTGTTTGAGAACAAAATAATGATCAAAGAAATAAAATTGGTTGTTACGTCAAACTGGAGCTGGATTCAGTTGAGGTAGATGAGGTTAACCTGCAAAGTTTGTGATCAGTCACCATTTGTATTAATTCTATTGTCGTTTGAATGCCAAAAGTAGGTGAATTGATATGAGTTTGGTAGTAGTTTAAGCTTACTTAGTAGATTTTTATCATGTCTAGAGTTGCTGAGGTTTTATTGATTCTGAGCTATTTTGCACGCTTGAGGTAGTGTTTCATGTGTTTACAGGTCTGAAGCATCAAGAGGAGTTTGATCAGAGAAGAAACCAGACAAAAATACACGAGCATGAGAAAAAAAGAGGATTTTGTGCATCTCCTGCCCATACGCGTATGGTCACTCAGCCACACCTGCCAGAATACGCGTATCACCAGAAAGGGGGGAAAATTCATGCCTCTGCTCATAAGCGTATGGGATGGTCCATACGTGTATGAGATCAGCCAACCAAGGCCCTCTTGCGCAGACTAGAGCCTTACGTGTATGGCTCCAACTGAGCCATACGTCCTACCCTAGGCCATACGCGTATGAGGTAGTATAAAAAGGAGTCATACGCGTATAGGAGGGAGCCATACGCGTATGGCACGACCCAGATCTGAAAAGTCTAAATTTTGTCTATTTAGCCAAAACAAACACGAATTTCTAAGGGTTGGACGATTTTTGAGTGCAAAGAACGCGATTTGAAGGCTGGAGAACTCAATAGTTCGTGGTGGATCAAGGATTTCATAAAATTTTAGTGATTGAAAACCTCTTTTCTTCCATTAATTTATAATGTCTACACTTTCTGTTTTGTTTTTCTTTAATATTATGAGTAGTTAAACCCCCAAATGCTAAGGGGTGACGCTGATTCGAATTTATGATACAATTCTTATTTGAACCTTGTAATGATTTTGATTCGGTGATATTTAATTTACTTGCAATTTGGCTTTTATGTTTTCTCTCTTGGACAAATTGAGTTTGATCTACGGTTAATACTTAGGTTGGACCGTTATTGTTAACGCTTAATTGTGAGTAATCCATGGTAGATATCACCTAGGAATAGGGATACCCTGTGGAAATCAGAATATTTTTTATTAAAATAATACTTAGTTTCATATGTAATTCACTATGGACATAGTTGTTATTTTGAATGATTTAAGGTTTTCTTACTAAGGACTTAGGAGTAAACACCCTTAAAGACTGATAATCAGTGCTATTGAATTAATTCGTTGTAAGGTCAAGTTACTGTTGTTGATGAATCCAATCATACACCTTTCCTAACATGTTCACTCATAATCTCTTTTAAAATGTTCAACTGCTTTAGTTACTTTCTCGCGCATTTTATTTTCTATTTTTCAAACCAACAATCCAAAACCCCCAAGACTTTTGTTTAACTAATTTAGAACCAGAATTTTGTATCGTCAGGTACTCCTTGAGATCGATATTTGGGGAATTTCCCTTATTACTACTTTGGAAGATTAGTATACTTGCTAATTCACCGATCAAGTTTTTGGCTCCGTTGTCGGGGACTGCCAAAAATTATAGAGTTCATAATTTTATTTTAGTTAAAATTTTGTTGCTCCTCAACTATAATTTTTACTTTCAGTTTTTGTTTTCATTTCCGTTGCTATTATTTTTTTACTACTAATATATGTCTAATATTTGTATGCGAGGAAATCCATAAGCTGATTTTCCTTTTGAAGCAAAACCAGAAAGAACATTGCATGCTAGGCTTAGACAAGCTAGGCAAGCAAGGCTGGAAGAGAAAGAGGTAAAAGATTCTGTCCATTCAGATATAGAATCACAGAGAAGTAGATTAACCGATTATGACTGACAATACTGAAGAAAGACTTCTTGGGGATTATGAAAGATCAAATACCTCAGGTGGTCATATGACTATAGTTAACCAACCGATATATATGGCAAATTTTCAGTTATACTCGACCACTATCCGACAACATGAGAAGAGACCTTTTACAGGAAAGAGTAATGAAGATGCAAATAAACATCTGCAAAGGTTTCTTACTATGAGTACTACTTTGAAGATAGATGGGCACACTAAAGAGGCCAAAAATTTGAGAATGTTTTCGTTCACTCTAGTTGAAGATGTCGAAGAATGGTTTTATTTGCTTCCTGCCGGAAGTATCACTACTTGGGAAGAAATAGAAATAACTTTTCTTAATGAGTATTTTCCTGCTTCTGTTTTTCTTAGGAAAAGATATGGCCTCATGAATTTTAAACAGAATGAGGGAGAATCATTAGGTGATGCATACAAGAGATTCAAGATATTACTGGTTACTTGTCCTACTCACAACTTAGATCAGACTGAATAGATGCAAATGTTTGTTAATGGCCTCAGATTGAAGACTAAATAACGGATTGATATAGTTGTTGGTGGCTCATCTAACTTTACAACAGCGACTGGTATGAAGAAGATAATAGAAGTCATTGCTGCAAATGAATATTTAGAGTTGTATGATAGGAGTATAAGCAAGCCAGGGGGATTGATAGATTTGAAACTTATTGCTCAGAGTATAAAAATGGAAGACTAAGGTGTTTTTGAAGTTAAAAGAAGACTCAAGGAAATGAATATAGGTACTCAACAGGTAGCTCAAGTTCAACTGGTTCAAGCTGTTAGTTATGAAATTTGTGGTGGACCTCATTTTGCCATGCATTGTGTTGCAACTGTGCAACAAATTGAAGAAGTGAATTTTCTGAAGCATGAAAACCCTTATTCTAATACTTATAATGCGGGTTGGAAGAATCATCCAAACTTCTCCTGGAAAGATCAACAAGGGAATGTTCAAAAACAAGGTCATATTCGGTATCAGAACCAACAACAGTATCGACCTCAGCAAAACCACCAGAACCAGTTCCAACAGAAATATCAGCAACAGGCTCCTAAGAAGGCAGATTGGGAATTGACTATTGAAAAGATGGTCGCTAAAAACTCTCAATTCCAAGAATAGACAAGAAACATTACAGCTTCTATTAAGAATATGGAAGTTCAGATGGGTCAGATAGCACAACAAATAGCAGGTTCTCAAGCACAAGGGTCCCTTCCTAGTGCAACAGTGACAAATCCAAGATATCATAATAATGCGAGTGATGTGATGACTCGTGATAAGTCAATTGAGAGCCCTGAAGACAAATCAGGGGAAGAAGACCATTTTCTGGAAGTGGATCTAGAAATAAAGGATAACCATAAAATAACTGAAGAAGAAGTCACACAAAAAGTGGTTGAGAAGGAAAAACTAAAAGAGCCAAAACTAACTGTCAGTCTCCCATATCCTCCAAGAAACAAGAAGAAGGATCAGCATGAAAAAAAATTGAGAAGCTCTTAGATATGTTTAAGAAACTTGAAATTAATATCTCATTCTCTGAGGCACTCGAGAAAATGTCAATATATGAAAAGTTAATGAAATATATCATTTCCAAGAAAAGCACCATTGACATTGAACCTATACTTTTGACTGAAACTTGCAGTGTTATTTTGCAGGGTATGAAGATTCCGGTGAAAAAGAAAGATAAGGGTTATGTCACTATTTCATGCACAATTGGAGATAGAAAATTCAAGAAGGAACTTATTGATTTGAAATCTAGTGTGAGTCTTATGCCTTTGTCCATCTATAGGAAGTTAGGAATTTATACATTTCAGGATACCAGAATGACACTTCAGTTTGCTGATCACTCAGTAAAGCGGCCTTATGGTATAATGGAAGATGTTATGGTAAAAATAGACAAGTTTTTATTTTCGGTTAACTTTGTTATTCTTGAAATGCCTGAAGATGAAGGGATCTCTCTGATTTTGGAGAGACCTTTCCTAGAAACATGAAGATGCATGATATACATTGAGGAGGGAACCATGACCCTCAAGGTTTATGATAAAGAGATAAAAATTGATGTTAGGAATGCTATGAAGTAAAAAGATGATGAGGGGACCAATAATACAGTTGAAGTGTTATACACAATGGTAGCTCAGTCTATTCAGAACCAAATCCCCAAATTGCCTTTGGAAAGAGTCATCAGCTTGTCAGCTCAGGAAATAGAAGAAAATAAGGATGAAAAAGATGAAGAAGTGTTAGCCATGATAAAAGCACAACCTCAATGGCTAAGATCCAAACCACACTAGTGGGAGGATTTAAGGGGCCCCACAGGAAGCAGAAAGCAAAAAGGAATCTAAAACAGGTACAAAGTTGAAGCAGCTACCTGAGAATATGAAGTATGTTTTTTTGGACTTTGAGAATAATTCTTTGGCAATCATAAGCTCTAGGATACAAGAAAAAGAGAAAGAACAATTGGAACATGTACTGAAGAAATACAAAAGTGTTATGGGATGGACCATTGGAGACTTTAAAAGGATTTGCCCCATAGTATGCATGCACAAAATACTGATGGAGGATGATCACAAACTAGTGGTACAACCCCAAAGAAGACTGAATCCAACAACGAAATAGGCAGTGATAAAGGAATGGTGAAGCTGTTGGATGCAAGTCTAATTTATCTTATTTCTGACAGTTCATGGGTGAGTCCAATATATGTGGTGCCAAAGAAGGGAGGAACACCGGTGATACTGAACGAGAAATATGAATTAATTCCCACTCGCATAGTAACTGGCTAGAGAGTGTGTATTGATTATAGAAGGCTTAACACCGCAACAAGGAAAAATCAGTTTCCTCTCCTTTTTACTGATCAGATAGAGAGGCTCGCTGATCATGAGTACTATTGTTTTCTAGATGGATACTCGAGGTACAATCAGATTGATGTAGCCCCTGAGGATCAAGAGAAGACAGCGTTCACATGCCCTTGTGGTATTTTTGCCTACAGGAAGATGTCATTTGGGTTATGCAATGCCCTTGCTACTTCTCAGAGTTGTATGACATCCATATTCTCTGACATGCTTGAAAAGCACATGGAAGTGTTTATGGATTATTTTTCTATTTTTGGTTCTTCATTTGATAATTGTTTAACTAACTTGTGTCTTATCTTAGAAAGGTGCCAGCAAACAAACCTAATTTTGAATTGGGGAAATGTCATTTTATGGTACAAGAAGGTACAGTGCTAGGCCATGAATTTCCCACGAGGGAATAGAAGTTGACAAAGAAAAATTTGAGGTAATTGATAATCTCCCACCTCTTAGTGAATGAAAAGGGAATAAGGAGTTTCTTAGGACATGCAGGTTTCTATTGCGGGTTCATAAGAGATTTTTCAAAGATTGCTAAACCATTGACTAATTTTCTTTTAAAAGACAAGCCTTTCATTTTTGACAAAGAATGTATGGTGGCATTTGAGACTTTAAAGAGTAAGTTGGTTTATACACCTATTATGATTGCCCCAGATTGGTCTCTCACTTTTGAGATCATGTGTAATGCAAGTGACCTTGCAGTAGCGGTGGTGTTAGGACAAATAAGTGAAAAACTTTTGCATGTCATATATTATGCCATTCATGTTCTTAATCCTGCTTAGATGAATTATGCAACTAGCGAAAAGGAGTTTTTGGTTGTTGTTCATGCTTTTGATAAATTCAGGTCTTACTTACTAGGGTAAAAAATTATTGTGTATATTGACCAAGCTGCTTTAAAGTATTTATTTGCTAAACATAAATCAAATCCAAGACTCTTGAGATGGATACTATTGTTTCAAGAGTTTGATCTTAAGATCCAGGATAAAAAGGAGTCTGAGAACATTGTTGCTAATCACTTGTCACGCATGTCCCCGATTGAGGAATCAGGAGAGAAACACCCTATTCAGGATGCATTTGCTGATGAATGCATCTTGGCTATTACTGGTGTTCCAAGGTTTGCAGATTATGCGGATAATTTGGTAGGTGGAGTGATACCTGGTGATTTTGACTATAAAAAAAAGAAAAAGTTTTTACATGATTGTAGGTTGTATCTGTGGGATGATCTATTCCTTTACAAAAAGGGGATAGATAGATTGATTTGAAGATGTGTCCCAGAAGGAGAATAGATGGCGTCCTCAAAGCTTGTCATAATTCAGAATGTGAAGGACACTTTGGAAGAGAAAGGACAACAACCAAAGTTCTCCAATCAAGATTAAATTGGCCCACTTTATTCAAAGATGCTCACTTCATAGTTCAAGAATGTGACAAATTCTAGAGGACGGATAACATTTCAAAGAGGAACCAGATGCCCCATAATGATATGTTGTAGGTAAAACTGTTTGATGTGTGGGGTATAGATTTTATGGGACAGTTTCCACCATCATTTGGTAAGAATTACATTTTGGTGGAGCTCGACTATGTGTCTAAATGGGTAGAAGTTGTGGTGTTACCCACAAATGATGCTAAGGTGGTAGTGAAGTTTTTGAGAACTAATATCTTCGCAAGGTTTGGAGTTCCAAGGGCACTCATAAGTGATGAAGATACACATTTCCTGAATCGCCTTATGGAAAACTTGCTGAGAAAATACAATGTGAAGCACAAAATTGTCACTCCATACCATCCTCAAACAAGTGGGTAGATAGAAGTTTCTAATAGGCAAATCAAGCACATTCTAGAAAAAAAATGTGATTGCCTCTATGAAGGATTGGGCAACAAAGTTGGATGATTCATCGTGGGCATATAAAACTTCTTTCAAAACACCCATAGGCATGTCTCCTTATCAGTTAGTTTATGGAAAAGCTTGTCATTTGCCTTTAGAGTTGGAACACAAAGTATTGTGGGCCTCAAAATTCCTGAATTATGATATCTCAAAAGCGGGTGATTCCATAATTCTTCAACTTCATGAGTTGAAAGAACTTGGGAACCAAGCTTATGAGAATGCCAAAATTTACAAAGAACAAACAAAAAAATGGCATGACCGAAAGATTCAGAAAAGGGAATTTTGGGAAGGACAATTGGTTCTCTTGTTTAATTCTAGGTTGAAGTTGTTCCCTGGAAAGCTGAAGTCTAGATGGTCTGGTCCTTTCACTATCAACAAAGTGTTCCCACATGAGGCAGTTGATTTGAAGAATAAATCCAGTGGAGACACCTTTAAAGTTAATGGCCAGAGGTTGAAACCTTATCACCAGGGACAATAGATTTGACTTAGAAAAATTTACGGCACGAAAGTAAGTTTCAGATTTCTCGGGAAAAAAAATCATCTAACCGAACCTACTATTGAATAGTCCGGATACGCGTAAAGGTGTCAATGTTATGATAATAATCCACAAGTCAATCAACAACAATTAAACACAACCAATTGAATACTCTACAACAGTAAAAGTTTATCTCTAATTTTATCCACACACAAAAAACTAAGTCAAATAATTTGTCGAATACTTGGTGTGCGCAAAATAAAGTTTGGAATTTTATATGGTGTTTATTGTTCTAAGAAATCCAATCACAACCCAATGGTTAGTGATCAATACAACAAACACAAGATTTAAAATGTAATCAAAATTATGATCCAAACTTTGTTGATCCGGTGATCAAAGAAATCGAAAATTTGTGAATTGAAAAATGAAAGAGATAGATAGATAGATAGATAGATAGATAGATAGACAGAGAGAGACAAAGAGAGACAGAGAGAGAGTACACAAGGATTTGCTTAGGCAGTTCCCCAATCGACCTCGTTATGGGTACGTCTGCCCTTTATTCGAATTCGAATTGAGATATTATTATAATAAATATTACTTTGCAAATGTATCCCACAAAACCTAAGTTTGTTCTTGACTCTACCACCTCTAAAAACCTTGATCAAAGATTTATCAAGACACCAACAATGTCGCTTCAATTCACCTGTTGTTGCTACTTCCTTGCACGACCTTCTTGTCTCAAGGCTTTCATCCGGCTGAATTAATCTCAAGCGCACACTTGTTGAACCCAAGATTTGTCAACATAATCCATCGTTTCATGCTACTACCTTGCACGACACACCTAGTCCCGAGGCTTTCACTCGATCGGATCCGAATTGCACAATCTTGTCCAAAACCTTCAAACCCTAAAGATGTTAAATGAAAATCTCACAACGGTTTTCTGATTTGAATCCCTCAATGATATCAACCCAATATTCCCGGTATAACAAACCTAATTGAACATTACCAATCCTAATCTAGATGGAACCCAATCAAAAAATGATTATGTGTAGTTTGATTATGTGTATGCATAGATTGAATTGAAGATGATGAGATGCTTTGAAATCCTGGACTCATGTACGTTTTACTCGCTCTAGAAACCTTACTAGAGAATGATGCATTTATATGGTATTTATATGTATGTGATCAATATAAAGAAAAAACGAATGCAAAAGGAATGAAACTAAGGCAATTTTTCAAAGTTTTTGATCAATAGGTCGACCTGTATGAGCCATGTGTCGACCTGTTCAAAGGCACGTGTCGACCTATCAAAGCAATGTGTTGCCTATAGGTCGGCTTGTTCTGTCAGCGCATAAAGTAGAGCCTACAAGCTTTAATAATGTAGCGTATGTGTTGACCTATCCTACAATGTGTCGACCTATGCATTTATTGGATCGGCTATGTGTCGACCTATGCACGCATGTGTCAACCTGTAATGTGAAATTTTCCCATAAAATAAGTTTTTCATGAACAACACAGTATTTTGATATACAACCCTTTTCCAAACCATTTCCAACAATGTTGACATGCTTCCTAATGCAATAATATGTGTGTGCACACCTAGACTCGGATGATATCGTCCAACATACATAAATGTTAATTACTAATTTTGACATCATACAAAACCTATCTAAATGGAAAGATGCACTCACATACTCCCCATTTTTTATGATGGAAAAACTTGAGACAATTGCGTTCTTGTTCATGGAAAGCTCCCCCTGAATGTGTGCATCATACTTATCCCCCTTTGACAACATCAAAAAGAAACCAGGCACACAATTAGAAGTATCACATATATATTCTAGAGAATATAAAGACAGTTTGCAAAGATAAGAAATGTGTTCACATATATACAACATATATGATAACACACAAACTAAATAAACAACACAACAATAACAATAACCATAAGTACTTAATACAACAACCATTGTCTAAATCAAAAAAGTTAAAGATTCATTGTTAATACATAAACCAAGAACCAATAAAACTATAATCTAAAATACACATGCATAAAGACACCAAACATGAATTAACAAAATGCATAAAGACACAAGACACCAAACATAATCAAATACCACCAGACCAATCTCACAACACATCATTCAAACACCAATCTATCTTCTCCCACATCCTTTTGAGGCACCCTTTTACTAGTCATGTCCTTCATTGCGGTATTGAGAATCTGTAACATCACACATCTCCCTGTAGAAACTCTCATACTGATGAGAGTCATCCTCATGTGCAGAAATAATGTGATTAATTCTGGCCAAAATGGATTCATGATTTGCATTCATGTCAGTGCGTAAGGACACTAATGCCTCAGTCACGTATGAAGCAAAGGCCTCAAAGTTGGATTCTTGAGTGGACAAATGTTGTTGCATCAGATTATATTGCTCTATTTGTGCAACCTTAAATGTGATTCGCATTTGACACTCGTCAGCATAATGCTCATCTTGTTGTACCTACATATTTTGAAGCATAGTAATAACGGTGGCAGTGTCAGTAGAATTAGCACCAGAACCTGCATCATGATGATCTCCAACAGGTGTATCATGCATCATAGCATCTTCTTCATGGAGATTTTGGTGATCCCCAATATGATGCTCATCCTCCATATGGACACCTTCTTTTTACCTTCATCCTCAAAAGCAGCAGGATCATCAAAGTTATAAATCCTTCTAGCATTTTTACTAGCAAGGAAGTAATATGCCATTCGTTGGACATCCCAGAAGTATCCAAAATTTGTAAGAGTCCTTTGAGAAAACTCTTATGCATACCCAGGAGACTTGTATGATAGGTTAGGCAAGCCAATATTGAAGAATTTCAAAATCTTTGAAATCATAGACACATAGCTAAATGAAATACCTTTGTTGCACTTCTTTATAGCAAACATCCTCGAAACAATGTAATGAGTCCAATTTATCTTAACCTTATTGAGCAGAATGTAGACCAAATGAACTTCAGACTAATCAATTCTTGAAAAACCACCAATTTTCTGACGGAGAACATGAGAACCAAGCTAAAGCAAAATCATTGGAACCATCTTTCGTTGACTAGTGGTAAGAGGTTTAAAGCTACCTTCAGGACGAGGAGCTCTAAGCATTTAGTTCACAGCAACATTCCCTTCATAATAGATATGAGTATGAACATTTGTCACCAACGAATCTGATTCATCTTCCATATCTAGATCAGAAATAGATATTCCAAACAACGACTCCTACGATTCATTTGTAAATTCATAAACGACATTCCCAATGGTAAACTTAAAACAAGAACTATCTTTGTCATGAAGCCCGGAATAGAACACACGAATAAGATCCTCATTGTAATCTTGTGCGAGTTGAAAAAAGTAGTCAATCTTCTGATGAGAGACCAAATCAACAACAATAGGAAGAGCCAACTGAGCAGCAAATTTGGCTTTCCACACATATTGTTTTACCACAAGCCTATCCTTGTTCTTTTCTTCAAACTCATTAATACACCTTCGAGATACCAATAAGAAGGGAGTTTCTATAGAAGTAGATGACGAAATAGCATGTCATTTACCTTTAGAATCATCCTTAATCTTTGCTAGCTTAGGAGCCATTCAAAAAGTTGAGATAAGATGTGCACACCAAGTGTTTGATAGAATGTTCGAATGAAATATGATGGAAAATGAGAGATTTAAGAATACTCACACACCCAAACAAGATAAACAACCAATAAAACACACAAGGAAGTAAGGATATAGCAACAACAAGTATAATTTTGAACTTTTATGACTTAGGGTAACAAAGAGGGTTTTTGAAAGAACAGAGGGAAAAATAAGATGAATGGAAGAGATTTGATGAAAATGTGAATAAAGATGAAATGGGTTGAAGGAGACAAATAAGATTGAATGATATTGAATGACTTTTATGAGATGAGATGAACCTTGGAGACTTGAGAGCTTTGGGTGTATGAATGTGAAATGAAGATTTTTTTACCAAAGAGAGAATATGAGTTGGCATGTGAGTTAATGTGCCGACCTGTTAAAGTCATGCGTTGGGCACATACTGAAGCGTTTAAGCACGAATGGAAAAAATAATTATACAGGTCGACATATCCACGGATGTGTCGACACATTCTGAAGAATTTTTGAAAAATACAACGCTTCAACTTATGCGTCGACCTATACGGCCATGTGTTGATGAATTATGGACAAAACTTGACAAAAAAATACATTTATGCCCTATGAAATGATTTTTGATGACTTAAATTGACTTATGCATGACTAATAAATAAGAGACCTATGCAATGATTTGATGGTTTGAAAGCAATTAACATGCAAACACAAAAGTAAGCATGAGATGGCAAAAAATATAGATCACATATGATGACATTTAGTATAAAATCACTATAAACATATGAAATGAAACACACAAGGGTTGCATTGAGATTTTTGGAAGTGAACAAATATTAGACATATCATATACCTTTGAAAATAAACAGGTACAAGCAATACTTACTTACTAAATAAGAAAAAGGATTGAAACGATATTACCTCACCGCACGGAAGACGGAGGATGCTAAAGCATTCCACGAGAAACTTTTGAATGAAAGTTGAAATAAATGCAATAAGTGCCACAAACACAAACAGAACCAAAACGCTCTTACCATTTTTCTCTTTGTACAAGTATTTCATAATGCTATTAATAATGTACCCAAGTGAATCATTGACTTGATGATTGTTCTAATACTTAGACTTTCAATCATGTTCAATCATGATAGTAATATTTCTCCTCCTCACGTTTTCTCATCTTAGGTTGATCAATCCTTAATTTGGTAAACTTGAGTATGTCTTGTCGAAGCTAACCTACATCATTAACAACAATATATTTTCTGACGCATATTGGATAGAAAACATTAGTAATAAGCAATACACTTTTACCAATTTAAAATAACACTAAATATTAACCTATTTAGTAACACGTTCTATCTTCCTTGTCACAAAGTCAAGAAATAGAAAAGTGTTACAAGTATTGTGTCTTGAGCTTCCACGAACGAGATCCCATACTCTCTTCATAGTGCCAAGACATTTATCCTGCAAGATCAACGACTAGTTCTAGAAACACAATCTTCATTGGGTCCTTGATGATTAGTGAAACCTTGGTTGCATTTAGGCAACCATTAATGAGTGCCTTTGGGAACCAAGAGTCTCCTAAAGTTATAGTTTGCAATGGTATGACCCTTCATGCAACAATACTGACAATAAACATTGTAAAATGATGTTCTTTTGTTAATCAAAATGTTTTCAACATAATTATAACTTCTATAAGGATTATGAGAAGGTATATCATATTTTGAAGTGCCAATAGCAAAATTGACTTTGGGTTGCAAAGCCTTGTTCAACTTGGCTTTAAGATCTCTTGACTCTTTTTGCCGAATATGAAAAGTCTCACACCTAAACCATGAGGTTCTATTATCATCACACTTATCTTTTAAAATATATATCATAGATTTCCTTAGAGCTTCCATATTATTTTCATTTTCCAACATTTTAGCATGTAAATGAGAGAAAATTATTTTGTTTGAAGCAAGCATTTTGAAAGCTTATTTGGCTTGTCTTTGTAGATTTTCAAAAGATTCTTGCACTTGAGAATAAGATAAGTCATGAGTAGATTTATGCTTATAGTGACTTACATCATTTTTCTTTCCTTTTTTGGCCATGTAACACATCTTTACCGATTCGTCGCTTGAGCTAGAACTTTCTCCACTTGAAGAACCATTTTCGCTTTCTTAAGCAATATAAGCCCTTCTAGACTTGTTGGAACTTTTGTGATGACCTCTCTCCTTTTCTTTCATGATCTTAGGACACTCCGGCATAATGTGACCTTCCTTTCCATAATTATATCATATACTTTTACCCTTACTTTTCTTCTTCTCATCTTCCTTTGAGGAATTTGACAACCTTCTGGATTTGCTATGATCCTTCTTTTCGGAGTACTTATTTGCTTGTTCCCACATATATTTATTGTACCTTTTGATGAACAACCCCGTATCTTATTCATCGGAGTCTTTGTCATCTTTAGTTTCACAATCACTAAGCTCATTCATTGAGGACTTTAAACTAGAATTCTTTAGAGCAATGGACTTCTTCTATTCCATCTTGTCTTTACCTTTCTCTTTATTCATCTTCTTTTCATACTTTTTTTCATGTTTTTCCAAGCAAGTGAGTTCTTTCTCATGTTCTTCCAATTTTCCAAACAAGGTAGTAACCTCAAGTGTTTTTCATACTGCTTTGAGATTAAGTATGAAATATAAGGGTTATGTAGCAACTATATTGTGTGTCCCTAAAGGTCATCATGGGATAAGTCTGATGAGATGTCAATGTTCTCGGAAAGAGGCGGTTTTGGAATAATACTTATGTGTGGCGCTTTAAGAGGATGACAATGACTAACACATGCCCTCTATCTTTTTTAGTCATCCACATGATTAAATTGGGGATGTTATAGCATCAATCCAATAGTCATAGGATAATCCCAACTACTGATAATAGGGAAAGATCGTACGACCTTAAATCATTTGGGGAGGTGTACTAGTTTTTCGAAGGGACTTTTTTTTATTACATGACTTTCTTGAGAAGCTCTTTTTCCTTTCCCATATTTTATCTGGAGATTTTTTTGGTGTGAAGGTTGATCAGCTATATGAGAAATTCTACTTGTCGGTTGAGTTTCTTACGTGTTCGAATGCATAGTCGAACCTTTGAGTTGTGGCGCCTGAGATTTTTGTCCTCTTCTCGTCTTCGTCATTTTTAGGGTTTCTTAGCATTTCGAATTTATTCATCCTTCCTATTGGTTTCTGCTTTTGTTATTTAATTCCTGCAAATATGGTTGTTTTTTATGTGTCAACTAGAAGCACTGGTAGGGATATTTCAGGAGTTTGGATAAGTTTGTATATATCATGTGTTACCTTTTCCTTCTCCTATAGTGATGCCTTTTATCAATTGATGACTGGTGTGGGTCCACTTGAGGATTGGGGTGTCCTTTATCCATATGGGGATCAAAGGGTATGTGGTTAATATGGTGGGTGTACAATCCTATTTCTTGAATGTATTTTCTCCTTCGTTGGATATCTTCTCCCTTTCAATGAGTTTGCAATTAATGTTCAAAATCAGCTACTTATTTCTCCCTCACAATTCCACACTGTGAGTCAAGCGCTCATCAATGTCTTCTAACATTGGTGTGAATATAAAGGTAACAAGCCGATGATGACCTTGTTTTTTACCTCTTTAATGTGCAATGTGGTTTTAAATCCGCAGATGATTCTAGTATAATCTCCTTGCGACAGAGCACTAAATACTTTAAGCCATATTCTGATTATGTGAATAACTTTAAGGACCTCATTTTCTTGGTGGTTCTCCTCAATCAGGAAGCCCATTCAAAGATTTGTATAGTGGATCTTGATGTTCCTTCTTCATCTACGAATATATTTTACAAATATCAGACTCATTTGTTTCCTTATTGGAGTCAGGATGTGTAATTATAAGGAAAATAATTTGTCTGAGGAAGAGTTCTATCTGAAAGGCCATTTGTTGTCTTATTTCCAGGAACTTGGTTATGCAGGTGGGGTAGTTCTCTTAGACTTTTCTTCTAAGACCCGGTTAAAGAGATGCATTCAAACTCGATGGATTGTGGATATCAAATCTAAAGAAGAGAGGAAGAATATCTTTAGTAAGCTAGCTTCAGAATTTCATCTTCCCTTTTCCCTTTCCTTGGTTCTTCCTAATAATTTCCCTTTTCTTTGTAGATATTATAAAGAGTGAGGACACCATATGCCATTTTTAAAAAGAGGTTATATTTGTTGCTCCTTTGTTCAGGATCCCGAGCACTGTAACTATGAAATGCAACCTAAAAGAGGGAGTCAACTAAAGTTGCCTGATTTTTATTATTTTTGCGATATGTTCTTAATTTTTCTTTGGACATGAAAATTATATGTTTTTAGCAATATAAAGTGCAGAAATATAAAGAACACGAGAGATTTATACTAGTTCTCCTTATTAACCAAAGGTATATCTAGTCCCTTCACATAAACACGAAAACCTCTCTTAATATCTTATAATATAAACATTAAATCTATAGTGGACTTTGAATCTTCCCGAATCAAAGGACATTTTTCACAAAGACCAAAAACTGTGGTGGACACTGAATTACACCAATCCAAATAACCTTGTACAACAAACAACTTATCACCATAACCCTAGTGATTAAGTTATAACACATTTTTTAATAATCTTAAGTATTTTAGTCTTGAATGAATTCTAAGATAAAGATTGATCTTCTCTTTCAATGTTATAACTCAATAATATATTATGAAACTAAAGATTTTAAGGTTATGCATAAAGTTTCAACATTTTTAAAATAAATGAACACTAAGAAAATGGATTTGAATTGTATTAAAATTTGTATGAAAGAGGTAATACGAAAACTAATGTATTTTTCCTTAAATACGTCCTAAGAAACATCTATGAATTGATGAAAAAGTTTGAGACATTTCCATGAAGATTTGCAATAATTTAGAATCACAATGATTCATGAAAAGACACAATTATGCATTCTATACAGGGTTTCTTAAATTGGTTAAACAGATACCTTATTTAAAAAGTGCATAACAATTTTTAAATTTCAAACAACAAAAAAAAAATAAGTTAATTACAATGGTTTTTAAAAAGTGATTACGCGGTCTCAACTGCCATAATTTGCCAAAAACACGATGATTATGTAACTGATTACCACCCTATAAATTTTGAAAAATATGCTTTAAAAATACTTGAATTGAATGGTTTTGATGCATAAATGCTTAGGAACATTAGAGATGAAAAAGTAAATGATTTTTTTAGCATTTAAGGATATACCTAATTTGAATTACAATTTAAGTACCTTTGCTTTATGATCATTTTTCTTTATTTAACATCCAATAACTTCTGTAATCTTGAAATTTGATTCAGTTAGACTTCAACATTTTCTTCTTTGATAAACTTTTGTCTTCATCAAAATTAAACCAAGATAGATGGTGAATACCTTTTACACAATCCCTCTTTTTTTATGATGGAAAAATATGTTGATGGTAAGTTTTTGTTTGACACTTGACACTCCCCCTATCTTGTATATTTCCCTCTTTATTTTGTAATCCATGATTTGTCTTTGGTATCCTAAAAATTAACAAAAACAATCAACTATTCTCCTTCTTTTTAACATTAACAAAAAGAAAAAGAGTAAAATGCAAAGTAGAGTAATATAGGGAAAAGATATAACATATATTAAAGTACTTATCTTCTTCATAATAATTTGATGTCAATGTTGATAACAACGTTGATGTTGTTCGAAAATGCCAATCTTTTCAATTCATTTTCAACCAAATGAAACTTTAATCTTACCATATCATATGGCCTTATTGTATCTTGAAGAACCAATCTTAATTTAATAATTTTAGTAATAATATAATTAAAAGTGACTTCTAGGTACCCAATTTTGTTTTGATCCTCTTGGGTTAGTTCCTTTCTCAACCCACACATAATTATCATTTGATATACCACAACTTTTAAAACAACATGCATTAGTGGTATTACATTTCAAATTACAATAAAAATAAGTATGTATCATGTTAGGCATTTTTTTATGATTAAATAAGTAATTCTTTTTATATGCCTTTCTATGTTGCATATTATGACATACTTTTTTAAATTGAACATTGTTACAAGTATTGTTATATTTGACATAATCTTTTCTATTTGACTAGAATTTTTAATTTTAGAAAATCCTAGACTACTTTTATCATTCACATATCTTTGATTACTTAGAATATTATCCAACACATTTTTTCCTTTTTCATATTTATAAATTATTTGATTTAGATCAACAATCTTAGTTTCAAGAGATCTACATTTATTACATGTTGAAGAACTAGCATGAATGTCAACTCTTTCTTTAACTTTATCTATCAAGATCAATTCTTGGGGAGAGGAGTATGTCATTTTCTCTTTTGACCAAACCTCTATAATTCTCAGTGATTTTCTCTTTTCCCTTAAACTCTTTAATTTCTGCAATTTATATTATGCTAATTTTTTTTTCCGTTGCTCAATATTAAAACATCCTTCAAAGATGTTTTTAAACTCAAATTTTAATTCCAAAAGTTTTTCAAAAACATATTTACGAAACAAACAATCTCCTCTTGTGTGTGAGTCGCATGTCCAAAATTTGAATCTTAAATGAATTCCAAGATAGAGTTTGATCGATCTTCTCTTTCAATATTACAATTCAATGATATATAAACCTTAAATTCTCATAATATATTATGAAACTTTATGGATTATTTTAAGGTTATGCACAAAGTTTCAACATATTTAAAATGAATGAACACTTAGAAAATTGATTTGAATTGTAATTTGTATGAAATAGGTAATTTGAAAATTAATGTATTTTGCATTAAATACATCCTAAAAAACCTCTACGATTTAATGAAAATATTTGAGACATTTCAATGAAGGTTTGCAATAGTTTAGAATGAAAATGGTTCATGAAAAGATACAAATATGCATTATGTACATGATTTCTTAAATCGGTTAAACAGATACCTGGTTAAAAAAGTGCATAACAATTTTTAAATTTCAAACAACAATGGAAATAAGCTAATTAGGATTTTTAAAGTGTGATTATGGAAGTTTGGACTGCCAAATATACCAAAAACATGATGATTGTGTAACCGCTTGCATGATTCGTTTGACCGATTATCACCCTATAAATTTTGAAAAATATGCTTTGAAAAGGCTTGAATTGAATGGTATTAATGCATAAATTTTAGGAACATTAGAGATGAAAAAATGAATGTTTTCTTAGCATTTAAGAATATACATAATGTGAGTTGTAATTTAAGTACATTTGATTCATGATAAATTTCTTTTTTATTCAACATCCAATAACTTTTGTAATCTTGAAATTTGATTGAGCTAGACTACAACCTTTTTCTTCTTTGATAAGCTTTTGTCTTCATCAAAACTAAACTATATCTTCTTCAAAATCCCCCCTTTTTTGTATGATGACAAATATATTGATGAGAAGTTTTTGTTTGACACTTGATGCTCCTCGTATCTTGTATATCTCTCCCTTTGTTTTGCAATTCATGATTTGTCTTTGGTATTCTGAAAAATCTTTTCTCTCACACTACTATAAATATTACATTTTATGAGAAAGTTATCACCTCACTCAATAAAAAACCGAGGTAAAATTCCATGATGCGTTATGTTTGTTTTCAATAAATTATTATATATTCCTTCTGTTTATGAAAAACAGAGGGGTAAACTAATTCAGGGTACATGCTTCGAGTTCCAACAACTGCAACTTTTTTCTTACAAATTTATAAGTTAAATTAGTTTAAAAGAAATGATTTATGGGATCTTGTCACACCTCTGCGAGAGCATCAAATCATTGGCACTAAGTGGGTTTTTAGAAATAACCTAGACGAAAACGGTGTGATAACTAGTAACAAAGCCCGACTAGTGGCTCAAGGATATAACCAATAGGAGGGCATAGATTATGAGGAAACTTATGCTCTAGTTTCTCACCTCGAGGCTATACGCCTTTTAATAGAATATGCATGTTCTAAAGACTTCAAATTATTTCAAATGGACGTGAAAAGTGTTTTCCTTAATGGCTATATAAATGAGGATGTGTATGTTTCACAATCTCCTGGTTTTGAAAATTATGAGTATCTGAATCATGTTTTTAAACTAAAACGAGCTTTGTATGGTCTCAAATAATCCTCTAGGGCTTGGTATGAGCAACTTAGTAAGTTCTTGGACGTGACAATAAACACAAGAAAGTGGGGTTTGAATTGGGCTTCAAAGATCAAAAAATTTTGTACCTAAAATAGTCAAAGATAGAACAAGAACAAAAATAAAAGAACACAATTATTTTTATCCTGGTTCATTGTTAATTAAGTTACTCATGTTCATCCGCCAAGGTGATTTCTCCTTATACACAAGGACTTAATCCACTATAATCAACTGATTACAGACACACAAAGACTAACCGCCAATATCTCCTTGAATAATTCTGATTATACCCTAGTCACTCGAGGAATACAAACTCAATCAATTAGATTACAAGAAATGTGTTTATAAGATTGCTTCTAAGGAATAAGATTACACAAATTTTAGTACAATGAATTTATCACACAATAACAAACAAAATCTTTATGTGTGTTTTCTTTTCTCTATACACAAGAATAATATCCAGCTCAACAAAAGCGTTGGGTGTAGAATGCAAATTGGTAGCAATTAGCTTCTTAAAAATCAGCAACCTCTTCATTCTCCAATTCTCCTTTATATAGGCAATGAAAAGAGTCGTTGGAAGGTAGAATTAGAATCACAAAATATAGTTGTATCCTTGCATAATGGCATGAAAAATGGTACAATAGTGCAGTCCTTAGCCCACAAAATCAGAGTAGCAGAAGGAATATTTGATCTTGTATTGTGTATTATTTTCCTTACGTAAAAATTTTGATCTTATCTTCTAATCTTCAGAGGCTTCTGAATAATGTTGTTGAAGCGTGTTTAGAATGATCAAGAGTCTGGTTGAGAGAGACTTCAGAACCTTGGTCTTCAGAGTCTTGACACAGTTCCTCAGAACCTGGTCTTTAGAGTCTTCAAAATTTGGTCTTCAGAGTCTTCAAAACTTGAGAGCGTAGAATCTTGAAAGCTTGACAAACCTTCATAGGCTCTTCTATCAGAGTCACAATCAGAAGCTTTAGCACAAATGTTCATCATAATTGTTGTCTAAAAGCATTCCAGAACTTGACATAATCTTGTAAAGCACGTTTGTATCTCTTTAGAGTCAAAGTGTGTTGAGTCCATAATCTGATAACGTCACACACCAAATCTTTAAAATAAGAACCTATTAGCAAAAGCTACGCACTAGATAAAACCATTAGGGTACACAATTATTCTCTAAGAAATAATGTATTGTTAAAATCAAAACTAAAGGCCAGATGCAGAACCAAATCTTGTTCTTACAATCTTCCCGTTTTTGATAATGACAAAACCATATATTTTGATGAACAATTTTTACTAGGTTTAAATCATATAAAAACATCAGAGTGAAGTTTGTAAGCTCCCCCTGAATTTTATACTATTAAAATTATTTATCAGCTTAGAATTTCAGAGTTAGGTTTTCAAGCTCCCTCTGAATTTAAGACTTAAAATAATGTTAACATATAAAATATCCCAATCAGCATGAAACAAATAACTTCCCAGAATGCAGAAGCCTGGTTACATAAGTATTTCAATTTAGATGACTTTTCATTGAGTATCAGAAAGTCTGGTTATCATCCTTGTATCGAAGCTTGATTTGTCAGAACTTATATATGCCTAGTTATTATTAGAACTTGTATACGCCTGATTCTGAACTTCGCCTGGTTCAGAACTTGTATACGCCTGGTTAACTTGAACTCAAATAAGCTTGATTAAAGTCTTCAGCTTGGTTAATGTCTTCTGATTGGTTAAAGCCTTCTGAAGAATTCTTAACTCCTGAAAAACTTGGTTAACTAGAAGCATGATGAACTTATTCAAAATTCCCAGAATACTTAAACAGAATCAGAAATAAGAATATTAAATACAAAATGTTTTGGGTATCATAATCAAAAATAGGTATATCAAAATTGTATCATTCTTCTCCCCCTTTGTCATCAATCAAAAAGACAAAAAATAGACAAAATAAAAATCAAACAGAATTTTATTTCATTAAAAAAGCAAAGGTACATAATCAGAAAGATGAAAGCTTAAACTAAGAAAGCAACAAATTTTAAAAACACTAAGGTTTAAGAAGGGGGTGGAAATCTGGATAAGATAGCTTGAAGCATCCCTTCAATCTTGTTGTTGGTTCCAGCTTGAGCCTTGAACATCTCATCTTTCTTGTCAAACCTTTCTCTGACGATAACATTCTCAGCCTTGAGCTCTTCTAAGGTCTTCAGAATGACTTCTTCAGAATGACTTCTTCAGAAGTCAGAGTTTTTGTCACTCCAGATACATTTCCAACCCTAAAGGTCTTCTCAGAAGTAACAAGAGTCAGCTGTTCAAATAGAGTTTCTTGATGAGGAGGAATCACTTCTTGTGCAGGGAGAAGATGTAACACCCTAATTCCCCGACTCAGCATTTAATTAAAATAGTTTGAATAAATATCAAATATTAGAGTGTCACAAAAACATAAAACTTAGGAAACTAAATAGTCATGCAAAATTAGTAGCGAAAATTAAACAAAGTCTGAAATAAGGTCTCAATAGTCACTCCAACAAAACAAAACAAAACATCACACAATGAAGGAAGACATTTCGTCCCCGATGCTATATATCAGAGCGGCTCATCTAAGATCCAATAATAAAAGCTAAAGGGGGCATATATGTCATCCCTTAACTCAACAACTACACTTGTACCTTATTGTTTGTACTCCCAAGGAGCACAGATGTCACAACAACAAACAAGGGTGAGAATACATCTAACAATTATTAATGGTGAATAACAACAAGACATGATAGTAACAACAATACAACAATATTTTCAATCACACACAAACACAATCAAACAAATCATAATGCAAATGCAATACAATGCCACCATCTCCATCTCATATGCATGTGGTACCAAAATCATTGGGAGCAGAGGCATGTTACTGATATTCTCATGTCTTCGACTCCTCTCTGAACTGTATCCTTCTCTGGACGTGGGACCGCCATAGTTCATCTTTGAACTAGGCTATCACTAGACCGAAGTCCTACCTATCTCCGAAATACATGAATGCATGATCGCAACAACCCCACATACAACAAAATCATTATCTTAAAATTATAAGAAGGCATAAGTCTCAATCATTCACACAAAAGGTTCCACTCTTCAACCTATATTTCGTCCTACTCGGCATCACTATAATCTCTCTTAGGATTATTAACTCAAAACGTCATTCAAGATCATCACTGTAATCCCTCTCTGAATTACTATACTCAAAATATATTTTCAAAAACAAATTAATTATCTCATCTCAAAGATAAAGTTATATTTTCCCCCTCATAAAAAAATATTCAAAAAGTCTCACAGAATCTTAATTTGTCAATAACTCATATTTCTCAAAAACTCTCAAAAACTTATAACATTATTATGTTGGACCCTCAACATGCTAATAACCAACAATTTATTCTATTTTCTCAAAAATCAGCAAAATAAAACTCTACCGAACATGGCTAGCATTGAGACATGTGATGTCAACGTTGAGCACATAATTTTTTAGCATTTAAAATGCATAATTAAATAATTAATTTGACAAGAAAATAGGACGCGTATGTGGATGACTCAAAGGATGTGGTTCGGAAAACCCATTACTATGAGCGTACACCCAAATGGCACTTACTAATATATAGCCTAAGTAAGTGGTTACCGCAACATTTACTAAACATGCTATGCTTATACACGTTACTGTACACGTTATACATTTACTAAATATGCCATGCTTATATACTCTACTGTACACGTTAGTTATACATTTACTAAATATGTCATGCTTATACACTTTACTGTAGATAGTAATATCCTTAATAACAACTTATACACGTTATATGTCCAGCATAACAACTTATACACGCCCAACATATGACATTACTAATATATTTACTAATAGTTAACCTAAGTAAATAGTCTTTCATAACAACTTATACATGTTACTGTAGATAGTAATATCCTTACTAATATTAATAATAATTCTATCGCAAGATGCCATGCTTCAGTTATCTAGTGAAGTAGCATATATCATCAAATTCCAATTTCCAAAAATTCTTTTAAAATTTAATCTGCAATCGCGGCCCTCCAAAAATCTGATTTTTTACTTTTCGTGAAAAGTTTTCTTTTTTCTTTTTTTAATTTTAAGTTTCTGAAAAAAAAGTAATTTTTCATTAAATTGTTTAAAAGTTTAAAAATTATATTTATCTTGATTTTGGAGAAAATTTAAAGAAAATCAATCAAATTAGAAAATTTTGGAAAAAACATGTGAGACTCAAAAAAACATATATTTTGGAAATCAAATGATTCAAACAGAATCGTTAAATTTCTCACGGGAAATTCACAACTCAACATAACCAAAAACAACAAAGAAGCGGATAATTATATGATCGGTCCATATTATAAGGTTATCACATCAAACAATAATTTATATAAACCTTAGGGAATTTATCGCAAATCCCCTTTTAGGGTCTCATAGAAAACACACAACAATATCAATTCAATATAATTTTCAACAATATGCAAGAAAACACGTAGCTCATAATTCACGTAAAGGAAAATTTAGGGAAAACTCATAACAATCTCTAAGGGCGTTGATAGAAAGATAAGGAACCTTCACTATCTTGCAAGCCTAAAATCACTTAAGTTTAGAAAATTTCTCCCTTACCTTGAATCTTATCTTCCATATGTTAAAATCTCTTGCTCCCAACTTCACGTTCTCCTAAATCTCCCAGAAAGCTTATGTCTCTTCCACGTTATGATAAAATTAGGTGTTAATTCACAACTTTTAGTATTTATATGAATTTTTTAAAATTATGCTTTTTGTCCAAATAAATCTAATTTTCTCTCCTTCTATCGTCTATTTTTCATAAATCACAAAATTGACCATTTATTTTATTTAATTAATTAAATAATAATCTAAATTAAATAAATATTTAAATTAAATAAATATTCAATTAAATAATTATTTAATCACAATTCTTCTCTTCCTATTATTTTATTTTATTACTAAAATTTAAGTAATAATTAAAATTATATTATTTATCAGCTCCCGTAACTTTTAATCCTAGTAATTAGTAGTTTATCAAATTACCCCTACATTCCGAAAATACCATAATTCTCATATAAAGGTCAATTTACACATCAATTAAATAGAATACTTAAATAATAAATTAGGGCATTACATAAGAAGTGTTGGAGGAACCTTTTGAAGCAAAGGTTCGACAATACCAAAGGATTTGGCATGGAAGTTCGTTTGAGTATCCTTTAAGCATAGAAATTCCAATTCCCTGGAACTGAAGTCAATCCATCTTCTGAAGTTCTTACACAAAGTACACACTTCAGAGAAGTTTGCATTAGAGGTGCAAGCTTCAGTGAGAATCTTCATTCTGGTACCTCACTTTCAAATTGCAGTAACAATTCATCCAAGAGTGTGGGGGGGGTGTTGGTTTGAAAGGGGGTTTGATCAGAATAGAATTGGGGTGTCATGTCAGGGATGACAATCATCTCAACATCTGATTTGAACTGTCTAACTAAATCATCAATTTCCTCAGGGTCTATGGTAGTGTTAGGTTCAGATTGTATCTCAGAAATCAAAAAAGATTTCAATGGTTTAGTCAGAAGTATCGGGGATAGAAGGTTCATTGTTTCTAATTCATTCCATGAAGGTGTCAATGATAGGTTCATCTATTATAGGTTAGGGGATGGATTTGGTGGTGCAGTCGTGTCTTCTGGAAAGGCATGGGATTCTAGAAATTTTAGGGTCATTGAAGTTGGTGAGGAAAATACAAAGTTAGAAGAACAATCTTTTATTTCCATAAGTTAAGGGTTAGTGGGAGTATGTTCAGAAGATGGCGGTGGTAGAGGTCCAAATGGTTGTTCAGTGGAGATAGTAGAGGTTGTTTTAAAAGTGGTATTTGGATTTAGGATCTGGGAGAGTAATGTTGGTGATATAATGATTGTGGGTACATAAGAAGTTAAAATAGTTGTGATGATGATTGATTCAGCTATTGTTGGAATATGTATGGGGAGTGTTATAGAAACAGATGATGGTTTTGGAGAGGGAGTGGTTAAACTTCCAAAAGGAATATATGGTGGTGGAGAAGGTTGTGGAGGAAAATATATGAAGTAGAAAGATCATAACTAACAAAATAAAAGGAAAGATCGGTCATAGAGACTTACCATGATGCCTAGAAGGAGTCACTTCATAAGGCCTAGCAGACTCATAACTGACAGCTTCTGCTTTTGGTCCCGTTATGTCTCTCAGAAGTCCAGAAGTCCTAGCAACTTTGGTGGGGGGTATAGCAGTTCCAGAAGATCTTTCACCTGAAGATTTAGGTTTTCTTTTCCTATTGAGAGAGTACACATCAATAAGATGATATGGGAGTTCCTCATGAGAAAGCGCAATTGGAGTTACACATGTTGCTAAGCAATCGGCTATATACAATTCCAGAACCTCTATTGGATCTTCCTTGGAGAAGAGAGCATAGTCACCACGAGAATTCTTCTAGAACCAACAGGTGTCATGTCCAAAAACTCTGAAGGGTCAACAACAGTTGTGATCAACGACATGTTCTTCAGATTACGTCCATTGAAATTCTTCCCAATTTCAAAATCTACTTCCTTTGTCAATCCTACTTCCATTAGCTTCTGCACCAAACTGCTTTCAAACAAAATGTTAGAAATTAACCTTCCAAAAGGTATCCACTTTCTGAGCTTAGAGGATTCATTATTTATTTCCTTAACCATCTCCCTCAGATACTTGAAGAGAATATATGGAAAGTTCATCTTCGTTCCAGTAGACAGATAGTACAACATGTACTCTTGGTCTGTGTTAATGTAATCTGGAGAATTTGTAGAAGGTCTGTGATGAATGCAACCTAGAATTATCTTGAACCAAACCCTAATATGATGATGTAGTTTCTTAGCGTTGGAAGAAGGATTTCCATCCAGAAAGATTACTCTAGCAATTTATGCCATTTTATCCTTCTTGGCCAACATCTCAAAGCAACGTTTCCCAGAATCATCATGACTGAGAAGTTTAGTAAATGACTTCTCAGAAATGGTGATCTTATGCCCTAACACTAAAGACGTTACTTGAAGATTCGTAGCTGAAGAAGATATTCAGAATTTCTTCACTAACTCAGTGTAAACAGGTCATTTGAGACATTCAAAGTAACCTTCTCATCCTTGAGTTCTAATATCTTCAGTTAAATCATACCCATTTTCCTTGAGGTTATCAATATCCACCATTAACTCACATAGAACTTCTAATTAATCAAATAGGGTAGAAAGTGTAAGTTCTTGAATTCCTTCTCTTATTTGATCTTGTTGTTGAGGTTGTTGTTGTTCTCGTTGAGCAGATTGTTGTTGTTGATGAGAAGCCATTGTTGATGAAGAACAAAAGTTTGGGTTGTTGTTAGCTCATAATTTCTATGCCCATTTTAGATTTACAAAAATGGAAATCCCTTGTGAAGATGTTTTTGACCGAATCTGGTATTATGGAGATCCAGTCGAAAGTCCCTAGGTGAGAAGGGCCAGCGTGCAGTCAGGACTTAGAAATATTCCTTCAAATATTTTGAGGACGGTTTCGATTGGAGATTCAAAATTCAAATAAGAGAGGGAACTTTGTTCTTATCTGAAACTGCTGAAAGTACACGTGGAGCATAATGGGCAACTACATCCAGTAAAGTGCCATGTGTCTCGACGTGATTGCATGGCCATTAGAAACGGTTATTTTGATTGAGTATAAATAGAGGGTCTTAGTGTTGGGATCAGGGTGTGTCAAAGTGTGTACAGAGTCTGTAAAATTTACCAAGTACCTATGTGAAGAGGAACCGTAAATTAAGAAATGTATGTTTGTTTACACCATTGTCAGTTATTTTGAAGCAATACAATTTATCTTTACTTTTCCAGAAGTACTTCTTCATTTCAAATAGTCTTAATACTTATTTATTTCAAACATTTTCCTTTGCTGTTTAGTTATCATCATTTATTTTACAATCTTTCTCTTTAATTCATATTAGTCTTTTACTGTTTGAGTTTTCATCATCATTACAATAGACACTGTCGAAGTGTTCATAGTTACTAGAATTTACTTTAAAACAATTAGCACATGTCCTAGGATCAATCTGATCGATCCTGTAAGTAACCAAATTTAGTAATTTGGAAGTTCAGCAGTTCTTTACCAATTTTCACATTAAACAAATTGGCATGCCCAGTGGGACAGTGCTAACGTTTTTTTTAATAAAATTGTTTTTATTTTTGGTTGTTCATTCATTTTCTCCTTTTTCGGAGAAAAAAAAATCGTTGTATGTTATTAAGGAGTGGTAAAGTAGCCATAACCAATGAACACAAACCAAGGAGGAAATCCACTGCGAGAATGGCGAATTTAAATGCGCCAGATAACCAAAATTCTCAAAATCCATCAACCAGCAATATATCACCCTCTTCTTCTTTGATAGGGGCAAACACGGCTACAATGCACGTGTCTGAAACGGTAACATCTATGGCAAGTTCGATGCCAACGCATTGGATCTCCCATACTGAACCGATTTTAACTTACATTGGACCTAAGGGGCCTCCACATACTCCCCCACCAATTGGAAACGTTCTGAACAGGCCTTCAGTACCCCCTAGTTTCTCTATACCATTTGGTGGTCGAGAACAACCATATGGAATGCCAACTTCAGTGATGGAAATTTTACACAACGCTGGTTCGACTTTCTTAGAACCAGTAGTTAACATGAATTCTCCAGTACAAGGGTCTGGGATAAATATGGGTCGAAATAACTAATCTTCAGGTTTGAGACACCAGACACAAATACCTAGCCTTACCAATAACTCCGTAGTAGTGTGGAGACAATAGATGGACGAAAGCAACCCTGAGATTGTCCAAATGCTTACCCAAACATTGACCAACGTATTAAATCCTCTAATTCAAAATATGGATCAGTCGAATCAACAGATGACAGTGCAGGTGACATGAATGTCTGAATTCCTGGGTGTACCACAACCTCATTGACACCATATGAGGGATTGGGTAAGGGAAAACCAGGGGGCGACCTTCGAAGAAGACCTTACTATCAACCAGATCCCATAAAATCAACCATAACCAGAGACGGTGAATCAGGAAGTAGGATTGGGACCCCCTAGGATCGAACCCCAAATCCCCAAAGAAATGGAGCCAAGGGTAGTAATGGTAAATAGAAACCAAAACGCCAATAATGTCATACGCCAGATTCGACATGACAATATGGCAGCAGATAATAATCTAGCAGCCATGGTCGAGAGGATTATGGTTCGAAATGGGGTAAACTTTGGTCTTCGAAGGCCAAATTATACATCACCGTTATCGAAATATATCTTACAAGCAGAAGCACCCCCTAGAACAAAAATCCTCAAATTCACTAAGTTTTCTAGGGATACTACTGAATCCACTATCGAACATGTGGCTAGATATTTAATTGAGGCAGGAGACATTTCGAACAATGAGAACCTTAGGATAAATTTTTTCCTAAGTTCTCTCATAAAGAATGCCTTCACATGGTTTACCACCATGCCACAAATTTCGATCCATACTTGGAATCAACTAGAGAGAATGTTCCATGAGCAGTTTTACATGGGACAAACAAAGATAAGTCTGAAGGAATTGACTAGTATCAAACGAAAGTTTACTAAGTCAATTGATGACTATCTTAATAGGTTTCGATTACTCAAATCTAGGTGTTTTATGCAAGTTCCAGAGCATGAACTGGTCGAAATGGTCATTGGGGGCCTTGACTATTCAATTAGGAAGAAGTTGGATACCCAGTATTTGAGAGATATGGCCCAACTGGCTGATAGGGTTCGACAGTTAGAACGCTTGAAGGAAGAAAAGGCTAGAGCAAATAAGAATAAAAGGGTAGTCTATGTCGCTTTCAACAAAGATGATGAAGGGTCCTATAACGAACTTTTAGACTTCGACGAAAATGAGATCGACCTTGCTGAATTGAAGTAAGGGCCACCTTACGCGTGTAAGGTTTTGGCCCCGTCGAATGGAAAAAAAACCTATTGAACCAGAAAAGAGTTATAAATTTCCTAAGAAAACTTATACTTTCGACGTTACAAAATGTGACGAAAATTTCAATTTGTTAGTTAAGGATAGGCAAATGATAGTACCCCCGGGTGCTAAAGTACCTTCTTTAGAATAAAGAAAGAAAATAGGGTTTTGCAAATACCATGGTTTTCTGGGTCATAAAACATCTCAAAAAATATTTTCTTTTCAGGGATCTTGTGCAAAATGCCATCCAATAAGGGAGACTCAAATTTGGAGACAAAACTCAGAGCCAAATGAAAATCGACTCTGATCCTCTGCAAGTGGATGATGCCCAGTATACGGAGCTAGAGGAAGTGAACCCCGTCAAAGTCACTAACGATTTTGACATGACTGAAGTCACTTAAGACTTTATCAATGAACCTGTCATGGATAAGGTTTTTGAACATCTTGATCAGGAACCTCTTAACGACTTCATTCAAAAATCTGTGGGAGATGCCACCGACAAAAGCGCTGACGTCTTCGAAGCTGGAATCACTGAAGATCCCGATCTGATGATAGTCACCAAGGAAACCGCTGATGGTTTCGTGTAGATAGATAAGGCCACTGAGGGCCTTCAATTACAATTCCAAAATTTGTACATCACTGAAGATGTCAACATGGAGGTTAATATGGTCGAGATATCCCAGGAGACCTCCATAGAAGTTGACAATGAATTTCGACAGGAAGAATATAACAAAATCTCCTTCCCCAAAGAGGACGAAACATTGTCTGACTTCCTCCGAAGGTGCCAGAAGAAGCAATCGGAAGTCATGTTGTGCCCCCAGTGCAGCGTTGTGTTCAACAAGAAGGCGACCCAAAATCTCGAGGGAGTAAGGAGGGCGAATCACCAAGGGGGTCACAAAGCTTTTCAGAATCAACAGGTTGTTCAACCCATAAGGGCTTTCGACCCAAGGAGATACTATGATCCAAGACGGCCAATCATGAAACTTGGTGAAGCCAAGCGAAAAGGTCTTGTTACTAAACCCATTTCTTTCAAACCTAGTGCTAAAGTTTCAAATGGGAAGTGGGTAAATCCAGTAGATGGCGGGAAACACGATCAAGGGAAATGGCAGAGCTTCGAAGTCGAAAGAGGTTTGTCATTAAGTTACCGTATGGAATTTCAAGCCGACAAGAAAACCTCTCATGTCTCTGAAAATTATAAAGGAAAAAACCCTTTGAAAAGGTCTCAATGGAGAATGGAGCAGAGGAGAACGAAATCCCAGAGGGATGCTGGTGAAAATGATAAAGCTGAGTCTAGCACCAACGTGCATGCGAGACAAAGGGAAGACTCAAGCTTCGACAAAAGAAAATTCAATGATCCAGCAGAGGCGGCCAGAGAAAGATATAATCAAATGGTTGCTGAAGATAAAATATTGACTAATAATTTCGACTTAGTATCTTAGGCTTCTCTAGATATTTTATTCGGTGTGGTGTCCGTGATGCCAGGGAGTTCGACCGAATCACAGAGGTCGAAGATACCGACAGCATTACGAAAAGATAAATGGATGCTCATAAGCCAGTATCCTACTATGTGATGAATAATGGTTGCGTCGAAGAGAAAAATTCCTTCTTCGAGAGACCCAACGAGGCTATGAAGAGTCATCTTAAGCCTCTCTTCATTACTAGGAAGGTTGAAGATGTTCCCATTAATAAAATCTTGGTGGACTGTGGCGCGACCGTGAATTTAATTCTTCATCACATGTAGAGGAAAATTAGCAAGTACGACACTGATGCCAAACCTCATAATATGGTGCTTACCAACTATGAGGATAAGTGGGCTCCACCCTTAGTCTGGTTCTATTTGAGCAGGTTGCTCTTCCACAACTACTTGTGTTTCCTGCTCTAATTCCTCCATAGGTGTATCAATGCTTTGTGATTCTTGAATTTCTTCAAGCTCTACTTTCCTCCCACTGATTCCTTTGGAAATAAAATCCTTTTCTAGGAAAACTCCAGTTCGAGCGACAAACACTTTGCCCTCAGAAGGATTGTAGAAGGAATACCCTCTCGTTTCTTTAGGATACCCCACAAATAAGCATTTGTCATATTTGGGATCAAACTTAGTTGAAATTTGTCGTTTCACATAAACTTCGCAACCCCAAATCTTCATGTAAGACATATGTGGTTTCTTACCACTTCATATCTCATATGGTGTCTTCTCAACCTTTTTGGATGGAACACGGTTAAGTGTGTAAGCTGTTGTCAATGGTGCATGTCCCCAAAAGGAGTTTGGAAGATCGGCGTGACTCATCATGGATCGGACCATGTCTAACAGGGTTCGATTTCTTCTCTCAGATACACCATTCCATTGGGGTGTTCCAGGAGGAGTAAGTTAGGATAGGATCCCACACTCTTTCAGATGGTCATCAAAATCTAGGCTTAAATACTCACCACCTCGATCTGATCGAAGAGTTTTAATATTCTTACTTAGTTGGTTTTGTACTTCATTCATGAATTCCTTGAAATTTTCAAAGGACTCTGATTTGTGTTTCATTAAATACACATAATCATATCTACTAAAATCATCAGTAAATGTGATGAAGTACTGAAAACCTCCTCTGGATGGTATGTTTAGTGATCCACATACATCAGTTTGTATGAGGGCCAAAAGATCATTAGCTCTTTCACCTTTTCCTGTGAATGGAGACTTTGTAATCTTTCCAATTAAACAAGATCTGCATGTCTCATATGATTCATAAAAAGATTCCAAGAGTCCATCTTTATGGAGTTTGGAAATGCGTTTCTCATTTATGTGGCCTAATCGACAATGCCAAAGGTAAGTTGGATTTAACTCATTAGGTTTCATCCTTTTAGTATTAATGTTATAAATAGGCATTTCAAGATCAAGGACATATAGTCCATTGTTCATTTGTGCAGTAGCATAGAATATATCATTCAAATAAATTGAGTAACAATTGTTCTTTATTATAAATGAAAAACCAAACTTGTCGAAACAAGAAACGAAAATGATATTCCTGCTAATTGCAGGTACATAATGACAGTTCTCTAACTGAATTATTAAACCACTAGGTAAAGTCAATACATAAGTCTCCACGGCTAAAGCAGCAACCTTTGCTCCATTGCCAACTCGTAGGTCAATTCACCTTTTGCCAAATCTCTACTCCTTTTTAGCCACTGCACATTGGTACAAATGTGAGAACCGCATCCAGTATCTAATACCCATGATGCAGAAGTAGATAAATTAATTTCAATAACAAAAATACCTGAAGTTGAAGTCTCTACTCCATTCTTCTTATCTTCCAGGTACTTTGGGCAGTTTCTCTTCCAGTGTCCGGTCTTACCGCAATGGAAGCAGGTGTCTTCCTTTGCTATGCCTCCACTAGGCTTCAAAGCAGCAACAGTGGGTTTGGGTTTGGCAACTTCCTTGCCTTTCCCTTTATCACCCTGCTTGGTGGGTCTTTTGTTATGTCTCTTTCCATTTCCGATCATCAGAATGGACTTCCCTTTTGACTTCAGATTCTTTTCAGCAGTTCTTAACATGGCTAGAAGTTCAGGAAGAGATTTGTCCATATCATTCATATTGAAATTTAGGACAAATTGAATGAATCTATCTGCCAACGATTGTAAGATCAAATCAGTCGCAAGTTCCTTTCCGAGGGGAAAACCCAACCTCTCAAGGTTTTCCACATACCCAAACATCTTGAGCACATGGGGACCTACAGGGGTGTCGCATCACGCGAAAAACCGGCGGGAAAACAAGAACAACAGAGCCGCCACCGTGCGTTATTTATCCCAAAAGAGGGAAAGGAAACGCTCAGAGTAAACCTGGAAAAGACATGGTCTCGCGACCAAAGAGAATGGGATCGGGAGTCGGTTATGCGAAGGGAAGGTATTAGCACCCCTACGCATCCGTCGTACTCGACGGGATCCACGCACACTAGAAAGGAAAATGGTTGCTAAACACTGCTCAAACTCACACACACTGGCTGAAAGAGACACAAGAAAACAAGACTGAAACTGACTCGGCAGGATACCGCATCCTGGGCCTACTTAGTCTATCAGGCATAGACATCAGAGTCGAAGTAGTTCGGACTGGGGAAACAACACATGCTCGCTAGGATATCGCATCCTATGCATACGTATCTCCTCGGACGAGAGAAGAATCAGAGCATTCGTAGCTCGGCTGACACGCACACAAACAAACACTGGCAAAGGCAAACGTGGAGCCTGAATGCCAATCACTGGACTTACATCAGCATCCGAACCAAAACACACGCACACTGGAACCCGAATGCCACTCGATGGACTTACATCAGCTTCCAAGCACACAACAAGACAAAACAAAGACACAGGCGCCCGGAGAGATCTGCTCATCTCCTGCCTACGTACCTCATCTGGTATGAGGATCAGGGCGACGTAGTTCCCCTACGGAGGGATACAGGACTAGCCTAACCAGATAACAGAGGGAGACACAACTAGGGAGACTACGACTTGAGCCTAGATGTTATCATGCAAAATCATCCCTAAGTCAAGGTTTCTAGCTAACTGGCACAGGGGGCCAGCCTATCCTAATCATGACTTGCACAGGAAGCAAGCCACACGCACACTTAACTTGCACAGGAAGCAAGCCAAGCAAAACCTAACTTGCACAGGAAGCAAGTCTAAACTAACCCGAACTTGCATAGGAAGCAAGTCAAACAAACATACAAGTACAGGTAGCACACACTATACACAAGCAAGTGGCTCAAACAAGGGTTAGGTTTTAGTCGAGGGGTCATATCAACCTCAACAAACAAACCTCTGGAACTGGGTAGATGTTGCTCTTAACCTTGACATTGAGAGCCAAGGTGAAGCAGATGATAGGTGAGTGAAGATGAGACTTCACAGCTCTTATCCCTGGCCTGGGAGAGCTTAAGACAAGAATGTGTGGGTTCAGAAAGTGGGAACCCTTCTACACATTTGAAACTGACTCAACTGTACAATTGCACAAGATCTTGGGTTTGTATCTGCAATGCATCAACACAGTGGTGTGAGCAAAACAGATGACACACTGAATAGCAGGGGATAGGTTGCATATCCCTTGGGTTCTGCCAATTGCCTCTTCACTTAGGAGGACTTTGACTCTATACAAGGACAAATGTAAACAGTCACAAACATTGCCTCTTAAGGAGGGCTTCAGACAGTTGCCTGGCCAAGTAACAGGCCAGGTCTTCCAGACTACATGAAGATTAGAAATATACCTCAATGCAAATTGCTTATATAAGCAAAGCAAAGCAAAAGTTCACAAGGAACTAAGCAACTAAAAGCACCTGAAATAGTCAAGCAGATGTTAGTATGCAACTCAAATCAAAGCAAAAGGAAACAGACATTAACAGTTAATCAGAAGCAAATGGATGTGCAAGGCATAAGGCTTAAGGCATGTGGGCCAAGCCACCTACAAAACAAACAAGTTAGACAATGATATTTAAGCAAGCTCAATCAAAAAGAAATGGTCTCATTGGTCATTTGTTGGTCAACCTGAAAACACAAGCTCAAAAGTGAGTAACAGGACCACTAGGGCAAGCCTAGGGTCAAAAGAGAATGAAAAAGTCAAAACAGCAAGCAATGTCCAATCAAAATCAAATTCAAACATTTAGGAAGCAAACCCAATTGGTTTCATGTTCATATCATGCACCATCATCATTTCATAAGCAAAAGAAGTCAAAGCATGGCAAATGAGAGCTCATAGAAGTCAACAGCAAGACTTGCATCAAAACCAATCTTAAACATTTCCAAAAATCACCAAATAAATCATGATCAATCACAACCCACAGCATGGTAAGCATGTCAAATTTCATCTCATTTGGACAAGTGGAAGGCAGTCAATGAAAATCAGAAAGTCAAAGCAATTTTGAACATGCTCAATGAAGTCAACCAAACATGCATCAACTTAGAAAAATCATAAATCAGGGATGGTGTATGATAAATGAATGGGACTAAAACCATGGCAAAGATGAGGATGTCTAGTTATCTCATGTAAAATTTCATGTCCATCTAATAAAGTATGAGAATTTCACAAATGAAATGGGAACATGTGTCACCAAAAGTCAACATTTGACTAAGCAGGGAAGAAAAAACTCAAACAATTAGGAAATGGCTCAAATAATTCCACAAAAAATCACAAGTCAACTAGACACATAAAAGAAGGTTCATGCAAAAATTGAGGTCAATTGAAAGTCAATAGGCATGGATACAAAAATCAGGGAATTGCACATCCATGGTGTGACACAAGTTGTCACACCTTACTTCAAAAATTCACAGCTCTCAAACCACATAGGATAAAATCATGATCTTTACATCAAAATAAACATGGATGAGTGTAGATTAAGCACAAAAAATTTCAAATCAAATGGATGTATCATCACAATTTCACAATGGTTTTGGCAAAAGGTACAATATTTGGTCACATTCTACAAACCCTAATGCCATTTAAAAATTACTCATCCAAAAAATCAGAAAAAATAATGACAAAAAACTAGGGATCATGATGAAGATGATGCAAAAATTCCCATGAAATTTTGGAATTAAAATGAATGAAATATGAATTTTGCAAGATTGATGATCAAAGTGAAATAATTATTGAAATGAAAATGAATTAAATTGGAATATTAATGAACCGGATGGCAATTTTGTAATTTTGGGAACCACTTAATCAAACGATGTCGTATTGGCCGTCAGACCATACACATGCCAAATCTAAGCACCATTTTCATGGAAACAAACTATTGAGAGAGAATCGAACAAAAAAGCATATGAACATCAACTTTCATTTCCAGATTTCTTGCTAATTACTTAACCAATTTACATGATACAAAGCTCATAATGATCAGGGTACTAAGACCTACACTAAGCATGGCAAAGTTTGGAAAAACAAATGAATCGAAAACTGACCACTGTTGAAGAGCAGATGAAGATTCAGATGCTATTTGTTTGCCAATGCTTGAAACAGGTGAGGATTATGCTTCCACAAGTTGAATGGTGAAGTAATCTTGGTTCAATGAAGCTTGGAAGTAACTCAAATCAGATCTGCCATGGGAATTGCTTTGGAATAACAGTTGGATAAAAGCTCCTTCCAGCTGGAGAAGGATGGTTGCAAAGTGTTCACAAGGTTGCTTGAATGATGGAAAAACCCTAGCTAGGTCGTGCTCTTTGAAGGTTTTGGAAGAATTTTAGAAAATGGCCAAAAATGAATTTGAGAGAGAGTGAGATTTTTTGCTGGTTAGATGGCTGCAACTAGGGGTTTCATTTTGCAGAAAAAATGATGTACCTCTGCTGTTTTTGTGGTACTGAATCCAAATCCATGGAAATGTGGGATAGAGTTGGTGAAAAAGTGTACTTTTGTCCAATTTTCAAGCAACTTGGGAATGGCTATATGTACTGCATAAAAATGACTTGGTTCATGTCACAAATGCATTTTCAGAACATGTTTGATTGGTAGAATTGATTAGCAATGGTTAATTTTGAAACTCACTTTTGTACCACACTTGAAATTAATTCATGCAAGTCCAAAAATGCCATTTTGATTGGTGAAGTTTTGGTACATGAAAGTTACATTTTTGGAAAGAGGGGATCAAATGTGACTTGTGGGAAAAAACCCCACCCAAATTGGCCACATGGTTTGAGAGATATGGCCTTTTGAAGTTCAAGAATTTCTGAAAATGATTTGATCATAACTTGCCAACCATACATGGGAATTGAGTGTTCTTGGACTTTTTGGAAATGGGAGAACAAGATCTTCAACTTTCATGTTGGGCAAAAATTCATTTGAAGCTTGTATCATGATGCAAGTTTGAGGATCAAGACTTTCCATTTTTGGCAGGTTTCAATTACAGGTCCAGTTTCCATTTTTGGAAATTTCTGATCTGGCTTCAAATTCTTCAATGATGTTGTTTGACATGATATATGAGGTCTATATGGACATGAATGAGCTCTCTCAAACCAAATCCAACCATCAAAACCATAAAATCAGACACAGTTGACCAGGTTTGACTTTTTAGGGTTTCTGACTGACTGTGCATTGACTGATGACTTCTGAACATCCAATCTTTGACCTAAACACTTCAAATGGATCCCCAAGTCATGTGAACATGTTGGACCAACCCTAGGGCCTTGGCTCAATGGAATTTGTACTTGCTTGCTTGACTGACTGATCTCCTGACCAGTTTGACCTAATTTCTTGATTGGCTTGCACTTGCGGCAAATGGGACAATGCAATGCTATGCAGTGGACCATGTTATGCTATGACCTACCATGAGAATGTATGTACAATGATAGGTGCAAATTTGAGGTGCTACAGCTGCCCCTATTCAATCAGCTGGGAACCCGAATGGATGAGAGCAACGGCTGTCAGACTTTCAGGGTAAACAGGGATTGAATACCAAGAACCGTAGAAATTTGCACTCTGCCGGATATGATACAAGAAGAACCACGTCATTTACTGATGACGCCTGCAATTGACAACTACAGAAAGGCGAAACCATTTACCGATGGTTAGAAACTGGAAACTTGATATTTACCGATATCAACTTCAGCGAGACCATTTACCGATGGCTGTTGGGAAACAAATCTGATGTAAAAGGAAGCAAGACCATTTACCGATGGTGGCTTCAAAGAAACTTGACATTTACCGATATCAACTTCAACCCGACCATTCACCGATGGCTACTGCAACTGGGGATCTGATATTTACCGATATCGAAGAAAACTGGGCCATTTACCGATGGCGTCTCCACTTGGGGAGGAACAAAATCTTTGTGGTGTAATCAGACAAGACGTTTACTGACGACTTCTGGGGATCTTGATTTTATCAATAAGGAAACCAAGCATGACCAGACATTTACCAATGACTGGGATGAGACTCGACGTTTACCGACATCGAAAGATGATGTTTACCGACATCCAAAAACGACCAGACATTTACCGATGACCGGGAAACACTTCACTAAGGGAAAAAACAAATATTTGCAACTGGAAACCAGATAGGACATTTACCGATGACTCTACTGGGGATTTCTAGCTGGGGATTATCAGACATTTACCGATGACTGCAGAAAAGACTCGATGTTTACTGACATCGAAAGATGATGTTTACCGACATCAAAAAATGAAATGACCAGACATTTACTGATGACTGGGGAGAATACCCGATGTTTACAGACACCGAAACAATGGTGTTTACCGACACCAAAAACGATGACCAGACATTTACTGATGATTGGGGAGAATAACCGATGTTTACAGACACCGAAATAATGGTGTTTACCGACACCAAAAACGATGACCAGACATTTACTGATGACTGGGGAGAATAACCGATGTTTACAGACACCGAAACAATGGTGTTTACCGACACCAAACAAAGAAACACACGCGGGTGCTAGTATGACACTTACCGGTATCACAAGAACGACATCTTAGATATGTCAAGGCAAGGTTGACCACTTGCTGGGGGTCTCACTGAGGAGAAACAATCTTTCTGTCACCAACGGGTGAGGAAAATAAGCCTCTGTGGGATACCAATCCTGAATGCTGTCAAGAGCAACTGTAGCAGACTTGCTGTGCTGATGTTGAATGAAATGATCCGCCTCTGCCGGGGATACGGTCTGGTGAGGTTAACACATGAATGCATATGTTTGAATTTTTCTATGGCGTAATGCTCCATATTGAATGGGAATGCTACGCAGTTTGAGGATGCAATGATCACTAAAATGCAAAATGCAAAAATGATGAAAAACTCCGGCTGGGGAGCCAAAACTGATCGGGTACTCCAACTCTGCGGGGAGACTCTGCAGGGAGAGCAACGGCTTCTCACTCATGTTGGAGAATAGCACTGCTGCTGGGGAAGGTAAACTCCGCTGGGGATATCCTTCAGTCCACAGATAGGATAAAACTGGAGATAAATTTCAAAGAACCTGCCTCACTCGGGGAGGAAATCGGCAAATACAGACCTGCCGGGGATAGGCAATCCTTAGATCTGTTGGGGAATAGAAGACACTATCCATAGACGTCTTCGCAGGGGAACATAGCTCTGATAGCTTCCAAACTTGCTTGGGGAAAATATCTGCTGAGGAAACGTCCTCACAGATGCCAATCTGAAAAACAGCACAACAAAATGCCCCCAGGGGATACATGGACAAGATACGCTCAAGTGTCCTCAACATTCAAAATGATTTTCAAATGTTTTGTCATCCTGCAAGCTATTGTTTAGCCTTCATGTTTTTATATGCAATGCTTATCAAAAATTCGGACAGTTTTGCAAACAAAACAGCAAAAATAAAAACAAAAGAGCCATTTATCTGAATAACGACTTTTATTGATTGAAAATGTGCCTGAAGAGGCAAATACATTGGGAAGCAATTCCTAGAAAGAGGTAATTGCGCACAAAAGGAAAGATCTATCCTAATGGCAATGTGAACACGGCATCCACTATTTCCCAATTCTGTTATAACTCACAGATCATCAGTTTTCCTCCCAACTCCTTGCTTTCTGAGAAGAATGACTGGACGGATCACATCTTTCGAGATGGCAGACGACAAAGCTTGATGAAGTACAGACAACTCAGACTGTAATCTTCGCTTTAATCCCTCTTTTGCCTGGATCGCCCTTTCGGGTTTTCAATCCACCGGGATACCCATTTTTGCCTAAGCCGCCCTTGCGGGTTTTCGACTTACCGGGTGTACAAATTCTTTTCATTTTATCCCTAATTTTTGCCCGAACCTTTTCTTTCTGTTTTTTGGTTCGCCGGGATGCCCTTTTTTTGCCTGGACTCTTTTTCTTTTTTTGTCCAGCGGGTCAATTTATGCGAAGTATTTTTTGACTACATCTGAGTTAACAGGGGACGGAAAATCTTCACCATCCATAGTTGTAAGCATCAAGGCTCCACCGGAGAAGACCTTCTTCACAACATATGGACCTTCATAATTAGGGGTCCACTTGCCCCTGTTATCTGCACCGGGAGGGAGGATCCTCTTCAAAACTAGATCACCGATCTGATAGCTTCGAGGACGCACTTTCTGATCAAAGGCTCGCTTCATCCTTCGCTGATACAACTGTCCATGACATACAGCTGCTAGCCGTCTCTCTTCGATAAGGCTCAACTCGTTAAACCTTGTTCGAATCCACTCGGCTTCGTCCAGCTTGACATCCAATAAAACCCTCAGAGAAGGAATCTCCACTTCAACAGGTAGGACAGCTTCCATACCATACACAAGGGAGTAAGGGGTTGCCCCGGTCGACGTACGTACTGAGGTACGGTACCCATGCAAAGCGAAAGGCAGCATCTCATGCCAATCCTTGTACGTAACGACCATCTTCTGCACAATCTTCTTGATATTCTTGTTTGCCGCTTCTACAGCACCATTCATCTTCGGTCTGTAAGGGGAAGAATTGTGATGTTCAATCTTGAAATCTTTACAAAGTTCTTTCATCATCTTGTTGTTGAGATTCGAACCATTGTCGGTGATGATTCTCTCCGGAACTCCATAACGACAGATGATTTCTTTCTTGATGAACCGGGTAACCACTTGTTTGGTAACGTTAGCATAGGAAGCTGCTTCCACCCATTTGGTGAAATAGTCAATCGCAACCAAGATGAAGCGATGTCCATTCGAAGCAGTAGGTTCAATCTTCCCAATCATATCAATGCCCCACATGGCAAACGGCCAAGGCGAATTCATGACATTCAGAGGGCTTGGTGGTACATGCACCTTATCATCATAAATTTGACACTTATGGCACTTCCGAGCATACTTGAAACAATCGGATTCCATAGTCATCCAGTAATAACCTGCTCTCAACAATTTCTTAGCCATTGCATGTCCGCCGGCATGAGTACCGAAGGAACCTTCATGAACTTCCTGCATTAACATGTCTGCCTCGGGTCTGTCCACGCATCTGAGCAAGACCATGTCAAAGTTTCTCTTATACAACACATCATCCTGATTCAAATAGAAGCTTCCAGCTAGCCTTCTCAGGGTCTTCTTGTCATTCTTCGACGCACCTTCAGGATACTCCTGAGTCTTGAGGAAGTTCTTGATGTCATAATACCACGGCTTCTCATCAATCACAAAAGATTTGGCTGCAAACACATACGCAGGCCTCTCAAGTCGATTCACCGCAACATGTGGCACATGATTCCACCAATGAACTTTGATCATAGACGACAAAGTTGCCAAGGCATCGGCCATTTGATTCTCATCCCGGGGGACATGATACAACTTCACCTTCTTGAAGAACGTTAGTATTCTTCTGGTGTAATCTCTATACGGAATCAAATGCGGCTGATTCGTATTCCAATCTCCGTTGACTTGATTGACCACTAGAGCTGAATCTCCAAATATATCAAGAGTTTTGATCCTCAGATCGATGGCTTCTTCTATCCCCATGATACAAGCCTCATACTCAGCTTCGTTGTTGGTGACGTCAAACGTCAATCTGGCAGAAAAAGGTATATGAGCACCTTTAGGATTGATCAATACTGCCCCAACACCGTTACCGTTCATATTCACAGCCCCATCAAACATCAGTGTCCATTTGTCATCCGGATCCGGTCCTTCCTCGACAAGAGGCTCTTCGCAATCTTTCATCTTCAGATACATGATGTCTTCATCAGGGAATTCAAACATCATAGGCTGATAATCTTCAATCGGTCGCTCGGCGAGGTAGTCTGACAGAATACTACCTTTGATGGCCTTTTGTGACGTGTACTGAATATCATATTCTGTTAGAATCATCTGCCAACGAGCAACGCGTCCGGTGAGAGCTGGTTTCTCAAAGATGTACTTTACTGGATCCATCTTAGAAATCAATAAGGTAGTATGGTTCAACATATACTGCCTCAGTCGGCGAGCAGCCCAGGCCAAAGCACAGCAAGTTTTCTCGAGCAGTGAATATCTTGTTTCACAGTCGGTAAACTTTTTGCTAAGGTAGTATATGGCATGCTCTTTTCGACCAGACTCGTCATGCTGTCCCAATACACACCCCATCGAGTTCTCAGTCACTGACAGGTACATTATCAGAGGTCTCCCTGGAACTGGAGGTATCAGAATTGGAGGTTTCTGTAAATACTCTTTAATCTTGTCAAAAGCTTTCTGACAGTCATCATTCCACCTGATTGCTTGATTCTTTCTTAGCAATTTGAAAATTGGTTCACACGTGGCAGTTAGGTGAGATATGAACCTTGCAATGTAGTTCAATCTCCCTAAAAACCCACGGACTTGCTTCTCCGTTTTCGGTTCAGGCATCTCTTGAATAGCTTTGACTTTCGCTGGATCAACCTCAATCCCTTTCTCACTGACAATGAAGCCTAAAAGCTTCCCTGATCTCACCCCAAACGTACACTTGTTCGGATTCAACCTCAGCTTGAACTTTCTCAACCGATCAAACAGCTTCTGCAAATTAACCAGGTGCTCCTCTTCTGTCTGCGACTTCGCAATCATATCATCTACGTATACTTCAATTTCTTTGTGCATCATGTCATGAAAAAGAGTCGTCATTGCCCTCTGATAGGTAGCACCAGCATTCTTTAGCCCAAATGGCATCACCTTATAGCAGAACGTGCCCCAAGGTGTAATGAATGTCGTCTTTTCCATATCCTCTGGCGCCATCTTGATCTGGTTATATCCGGAGAAACCATCCATGAAAGAGAATACCGAGGATTGAGCCGTATTATCAACCAATACATCAATGTGAGGTAATGGGAAATCATCTTTCGGACTCGCTCTATTCAAATCCCGGTAATCGACACACATTCTGACTTTACCATCCTTCTTCGGCACAGGAACGATGTTGGCCACCCATGGGGGATAACTTGTAACAGCCAAAAAACCGCATCCCACTGCTTCTGAACCTCTTCCTTGATCTTAGTTGCCATGTCAGGACTCGTTCTACGAAGCTTCTGCTTGACCGAAGGACATCCTTCTCTAAGAGGTAATCGATGCACCACAATGTTTGTATCCAACCCAGGCATATCTTGATATGACCAGGCGAATATCTCCACATATTCTCTCAGCATCTCAATCAGCCTCCTCTTGACAGAGTCCTCTAAAGCAGCCCCAATCTTGATTTCTCTTTTGGCGTCCTCAGTTCCCAAATTAACAACCTCCAACTCCTCCTGATGAGGTTGGATGACCCTTTCCTCCTGCTTCAACAATCGGACCAATTCTGCAGGGAGTTCACAGTCTTCCTCACTCTCCCCTTCAGCTTGGTAGATGGGATTGTCGAAATCATACTGAGCCATAACAGAACTGTTCATAGTGAATGCCATAAGATTGCTTCTGCATGTTTAATGCTTTGTTTTAGAAAAAGAGTTCAATAAAGTCACAAAAAACAAAAACATTGCCATTTTTATTGTTTTTTAAAAAAGGATGAAAACAAAAAGTAGAAAGACAGGGATCACAAAGTTTGGTTTCAAAAAATGTCCTTCATTAATGATAATCATTAAAACATGATGAGGCCCTACAATGAATCACTACGCCTTGGGCAGATCGTAGGATTTTCATGCAAAATGACAAAACAACAGAAAATTACTCTGTCAGAAGAGTAACTTGAACCACTTCTTCAGCCGTCCAGTTGTTGATAGATCCCCCTGGTGCACACGAGCGAACCCAGTTGTCCAAATCACAATCACTGTCACAGTCTTCACTACCGGTTGCAGAGACGTCGCCATGATTCATCAGCCCAGCGCTGGTAAAGGTACTCGGACCCGCTTGACCATTCTGCTCTGCTTGGAGAGGCTCGTAACCAACGCCAAATTTGTCTTCTTTGACAGGCAAGTCCACCATCTTGCCCCAGCCTTCAGCTTTGCCAGAATCAACAACCTCCTTAGCCTGCTTGTAAGAAGTAATTGAAGCACCTGGCTTCCTCTGCTCAGCGTACGCCACTTTCTCAAGAGCCACAGTCTCAAACGCCTGGCATAAGGTTTCGTGGATCTCGCCATCCACCTCAACATATTTGAACGAGGATAGATGACTCACCAGAATCTCTTCTTCACCGCACACAGTCACAATCTGACCGTTCCAGACATACTTGAGCTTTTGATGGAGAGTCGACGAGACTGCCCCTGCTGCATGAATCCATGGACGCCCCAATAAACAACTATAGGCGGGCTGGATGTCCATAACATAGAAGATGATATCGAATACCTCAGGACCTATCTTCACAGGCAAGGTAACTTCCCCACACACAGAACGTTTGGAGCCGTCGAAAGCACGAACGATCAGGTCACTGGGAGTAAGCACAAACCCTTCCACATCAATCTTCTTCAGAATCTGCTTAGGCAACACATTCAGCGACGACCCGGTGTCTACCAATACGTGAGACAACACTGCCCCCTTGCACTCCATGGTGATGTGCAAGGCTTTGTTATGGTTCCGCCCTTCAGGCGGTAAGTCCAGGTTGGTGAATCCTACACCATGCCTGGTGCTCACATTGGCCATCACACCCTCCAGTTGATTGACAGAAATCTCCTGAGGCACGTAAGCCAGATTCAACATCTTCAGCAAGGCATTACGGTGTGCCTCAGAGCACAACAACAGTGAAAGTATAGAAATCTTGGACGGAGTTTGATTCAACTGATCTACAATCTTGTAGTCACTCTTCTTGATTATCTTCATAAACTCCTCCACGTCCTTCTCAAATGTCCCCTCGGGCGCTTCCTTCTGGACAGGTTCTTCCTCAACCACAGCTTGCTTACCCTTTGCTTTGGCGAGAGCCTCAGCATTATTGTCCCTCAAAGGCTGCGGTGCGAACAGACGACCGCTTCTGGTAAAACCTCCTGGACCCCCTACATTATCCACAGCCGGACCAACAGTTGCAGGAACTCTATTCGGTAAACCAATTGTCACTGGAGTTTGATTCACTGGTCTCGTCTGACTTTCAGCCCTTCTGTAACTGCGGTGAGCATTATCATACTTCCACGGCACGGCTCTACTATTCTCAACAGCCCTTCTTCCAGACGCGGCGATAGTAGTTGGAGCACTGATGGTTACAGGCACGGAAATGGTAACTGGGGTACCATTTGTTGCAGGTGCACTAACGACCCTTTGTCCACGTCCTTCAGACGGTTTAAAGTAAATGGTGATAGTTGACACTGTTCCACGATCTTTTACAGCCCTACTGAATTGCAAACAACCCTCATCCATCATACCCTGGATACCGGCCCTTAACTGGTCGCAACCATTCTCAGATTCTGCACAGCCCAAACAATCCTCATCACAGCCCGAGTAGACACCCCCATTCAGCAGACGGCCCTTCACAACTAGCAGAGAAGTCTGAACATCATCAACATTAACAACCAGATCTTCAGCTTCTTTCCCCTCAATATTGTTCACTCTATGCCCACCATGCTGAGGCATAGGGTTGTTTACGACGTTAGGCACTGGAGCGAAGTTGATCGCCTTGGCATCGATCAAATCTTGGACCTTGTGCTGGAGAGCCCGACACTTCTCAGTATGATGTCCTGGTGCCCCAGAGTGAAAGTCACAACGGACGTTGGCGTCGTACCCAGGAGGCAATACTGTAGGCGGAGCCATTGTACGCAACTCAACCATCCCCAACCTGAGTAGTTCGGGCAGCAGTTCGGCGTACGACATGGGTAGCGAATCAAAACGTCGATCAGGCATCCTTTGTCTGGGCTGATACGGACGTTGCTGTTGTTGTTGTTGTTGCGGTTGTTGAACTCTTTGTTGTTGTTGTTGACGAGGTTGAGGTGCCGGAATGGTTACTGCAGCAGCTTGACGGTATTCAATTCTGTTCTGATCTCTGCGGTGTTGAACAGCATTAGTTTCACCCTCTCTTCGACGAGGTGCCCCAGCAAACGGCTTCTTAGAAGAAGAGGAACCAACATCTTGGATCTTCCCAGTTTTAATCAAACTCTCAGTCCTCTCTCCACAAATGACAACATCAGAAAAACTACCGAATGGGCAGCTCCCCATCCGGTCCATAAACACACCCTGAAGAGTACCGATAAACATGTCTGTCAACTCCCTCTCCAGCATAGGGGGTTGAACTCTAGCAGCCAGTTCACGCCACCTCTGGGCGTACTCCTTGAAGCTTTCATTGGATTTCTGACATAGACTCTGTAGCTGAGTCCGGCTAGGCGCCATGTCCATGTTATGTTTATATTGCCTCAAGAAGGCCTCACCCAGATCCCTCCAGCATCGGATCGAATCTCTCTTTAATTCCATGTACCAGTCCAAAGAAGCCCCAGATAGACTATCTTGGAAAAAATACATCCACATCTTTTCATCATCGGTATACGCAGAGATTTTTCGATAATAAGCCTGCACATGGGTGCGAGGGCAAGAAGTACCGTTGTATTTATCGAAGGACGGTGCTTTGAACTTGTAAGGGATTCTCAAACCTTCCACCAACCCCATATTGGTAACATCAAAACCGAGAGAATTCTGACATTCCATAGCCCGGATCTTCTCAGCAAGGGCATCAACTTTACGATCCCTCTCATCAACCCTTCCCAGAACGTCTTCGTCTTCACTGAGCAGAGTAAACATATCCTCTTGTCTGTCAACAATCGGAACAGGATTACGGGCCGGGGCACGGACTGCTCTGGCATTAGCGGCATCTGGAACAATAGGTTGACCGTTGATTCGAATACCCCCCAACTCATCACCTACAGCATAGTTGTTGATGGGTACAGCAGCAGCAACATTATTATCATTGACCGGGCCTCCCTCTGGCGGAGCATGGTTGACCGGTGGAATTGCAGCCTCTTGTCTCTGAACCATGGCTCGAAGCTCTTCTTGACCTTGTGCAACCCCTTGCATCATATTCATAAACTGGGCCATGTTAGCCTTCATCTCAGCCAACTCAGCTTGAACTTGATCCATACCTCTCTGTTGATTCAGTCTTGTTGAGTAGCGGTGCGGACGTTGATCAGCTATCCTGCCTCAACAGGAACCAAGAGTGAGAAGTCACGACCAAGAACACCTGTTATGCAAAATGATATGAGTATGGTGCTAATGATGCGTATGGTGCACATGATATGTTCATTCCTCAGGCATTCAAAGAGCCTGAGTCATCCTCAAAAAATGGCAACCTGCAGCAAGAACATCATAGAAGCACAGAAACAACATACACAAGAGTGATGAGTACAAGGTGAAACCAACAACCTCATCTATATGAGTAACAGGATCATACAACAAAGTCGACAAAGAAAATCCAAACAATCGGAGTACAACAATGAATCCCATCCAACAAGCCTGGAGGTGATTCTCAACATACACATCAAGGATACAAGCTAAGACAAACGGCCTCCCGGAATGAGAGTCTTCAAGTACTGACACTGGTCTATCAACAGGTCACATTCTGAACATTCTGGCAAAAGAGTGATCTTCTCCTTCAGTTGTCGTCTAAGCTCTACCACTTCTCTTCCAAGGTGGTTCTCTGATGCCTGTCTCAAGTCTACTTCCTTCTTCAACTGGATGTCTTTATCTCTGAGTTGCTTCTCCAAGTCTCTGATCTTCTTCTGATAGCTGGCCTCAGCTCTCTGCAGCCTCAAGCACTCCCGGTGTTCTGCATCTAACATGCTCTCCATCTCCTCGTAGGATCTCTTCTTGCTTCTCAGTCTGCTAGCATCTTCTTCTCGCACTCCTCTGAGTTGATGAACCAAGTTTAACCTATCAGCTTTGGCTTTGTACAGCTCCATCTGGGTATCTTGCTCCTTCTCTCTCAAACGGCGATTCTCCATCAGGGCTTGCTTGTAGTGCTCCGCAGGCACACTCTCAGCAAGGATCAAAGGTGGTTGCTCCTACAACGGCTCCATCCTATCATAGGGTAACAACAAAGTTTCTACTCTCTCCTTGACCCAATCAGTGTAATCAGGCATAGCAACGGCAAACTTCTTCCCCAAGACAGATCCATCCTTCACACCAATAGACTTCCAAGCTCTTCCTATCTGCTCCAATCTAGTCGGGTCACTCTGCTTCTCAAAATACACACTTTCAGCTACCTCAGCCTCAAGTGGTCTTCCCTTCATCACAAACCCCAACTGGCGGAGAGAAAGAACCGGGTTGTAATTGATGCAACCCCTAGTCCCTATGAGTGGCACATTACGGAATCCTCCACAGCTCATAATGACGTTACGCACATCCATCCGGTAAGATTGCCACCTGATATCATAGGAAGTAAGAGACATAACCCTCTGAGTCCACTTATGCGTGTTCTGAGCATCCACAAAAGGTCCACTGACTGGCAGGAGAGACAAAAACCATCTGAGCAAAAGCGGGAGACAACACCTGATAGCCCCACCCTTACCATGCCTACTGTGAATAGCATAGTAAGTGTCAGCTAACAGAGTGGGAACTGGATTTCCTCCAATGAAAATACTGACTGCAGCATAGTCAACAAAATTGGGCATACTCGGAAACAAGACGATCCCATAGATCATGACGGCCAACTGAGCATGAAAGGCTTCCCAACTTCCCTTCTCTGCCTCTTCTCTAGCTACCCTCAACAGAAACTTCAAAGGCAATCCTACAACATCCCCACTGGACTTCCAACTATCACTGACTTCCTTGATACCCAAATGGAGAGCTCTGGCAACAACTCTGAAATCAACCTCCTTGGGCACATCCAAGAAAGGAACCTGATACCGGACCGGGACACTCAGCAGAATGGAGTATTCCTCAAGAGTAGGCGCCAATTGATAATCTTGAAAGGTGAAACAATGAAGCTCTGGGTCGTAGAACTGTAGAAGAGTCTGCAACGGCACCGGATCGACTACCATTTTCAACAGTGTCAGAATGTCTCCATACTGGTCAACAAACCCCTTCTGGTTACCACTGGTCATAAGGTTGCTCAACTCAATCAGAGACGTCAAAGGTTCACGGTGAAAGCTGTAGGAACAAATCTTCCGCTTCAACTCTGGGACTGTTGCCATCTCTATCAGTGAACAAGCTCTGGAATGTACCTGAGAAATGATATGCATGCAGGGATTAGTTTTTTTTTCCTTTCTTTTTTTTTTCTTCTTTTTTTTTATCCTTTTTTATTGCGTTTCTTTTGAAAAATAAATATGCTATGATGCAAATGATGCAGACACGACTGGTTGGCTGTGTCTCCCAGAACACAGGATCAAAACTTCGGCTTGAACTCGGAACCATAAATTCATCTGAAACCCAAAGTCATCTGAGACCCCAAACTTCTGAACCAATAGTCACCAACAGGATCACAAGTCACCAACAAGTCACCAACAAGTCACCAACTGTACCTGTAATAATGATCATTCCCTCCCCACTCACGGGTGTCACCTAGGCCAGGGTAAGGTCGAGAGAAACGCAGCATAAATAACCTTTCGCAGAACATCATCATATACACACCCGAAGTATGTAACGATAATATCCCACCAGGGTCTGAACTGCTCGTGATATCAATGTTCCGCTAAGTGGCGCAATACCACCCGCTTCCCATGAATCACTCTATTCCTAAGTATCCTAGATTTCACTCATGGCCTGGGTATTGGGCCTTTTACCTCATGTAGCTCCCACCCCAACAGAGAGAAACAGACAACCAGCCAGCCAGGTAAATAATGAATGAATGCAAACATTAATGCAAACAATAAATGCAAACGATAAATGCACATATATACAAATGAATGCAATAAATACAACAGCAAACAGCAACCAAAATCCTAACCTAGAGAGCGCTAGGAGAGACTCGTTTAGGGAAGACGGACCAGCACAGGTCAACTTCTGAAATCCCCAGCAGAGTCGCCAGCTGTCGCATCACGCGAAAAACCGGCGGGAAAACAAGAACAACAGAGCCGCCACCGTGCGTTATTTATCCCAAAAGAGGGAAAGGAAACGCTCAGAGTAAACCTGGAAAAGACATGGTCTCGCGACCAAAGAGAATGGGATCGGGAGTCGGTTATGCGAAGGGAAGGTATTAGCACCCCTACGCATCCGTCGTACTCGACGGGATCCACGCACACTAGAAAGGAAAATGGTTGCTAAACACTGCTCAAACTCACACACACTGGCTGAAAGAGACACAAGAAAACAAGACTGAAACTGACTCGGCAGGATACCGCATCCTGGGCCTACTTAGTCTATCAGGCATAGACATCAGAGTCGAAGTAGTTCGGACTGGGGAAACAACACATGCTCGCTAGGATATCGCATCCTATGCATACGTATCTCCTCGGACGAGAGAAGAATCAGAGCATTCGTAGCTCGGCTGACACGCACACAAACAAACACTGGCAAAGGCAAACGTGGAGCCTGAATGCCAATCACTGGACTTACATCAGCATCCGAACCAAAACACACGCACACTGGAACCCGAATGCCACTCGATGGACTTACATCAGCTTCCAAGCACACAACAAGACAAAACAAAGACACAGGCGCCCGGAGAGATCTGCTCATCTCCTGCCTACGTACCTCATCTGGTATGAGGATCAGGGCGACGTAGTTCCCCTACGGAGGGATACAGGACTAGCCTAACCAGATAACAGAGGGAGACACAACTAGGGAGACTACGACTCGAGCCTAGATGTTATCATGCAAAATCATCCCTAAGTCAAGGTTTCTAGCTAACTGGCACAGGGGGCCAGCCTATCCTAATCATGACTTGCACAGGAAGCAAGCCACACGCACACTTAACTTGCACAGGAAGCAAGCCAAGCAAAACCTAACTTGCACAGGAAGCAAGTCTAAACTAACCCGAACTTGCACAGGAAGCAAGTCAAACAAACATACAAGTACAGGTAGCACACACTATACACAAGCAAGTGGCTCAAACAAGGGTTAGGTTTTAGTCGAGGGGTCATATCAACCTCAACAAACAAACCTCTGGAACTGGGTAGATGTTGCTCTTAACCTTGACATTGAGAGCCAAGGTGAAGCAGATGATAGGTGAGTGAAGATGAGACTTCACAGCTCTTATCCCTGGCCTGGGAGAGCTTAAGACAAGAATGTGTGGGTTCAGAAAGTGGGAACCCTTCTACACATTTGAAACTGACTCAACTGTACAATTGCACAAGATCTTGGGTTTGTATCTGCAATGCATCAACACAGTGGTGTGAGCAAAACAGATGACACACTGAATAGCAGGGGATAGGTTGCATATCCCTTGGGTTCTGCCAATTGCCTCTTCACTTAGGAGGACTTTGACTCTATACAAGGACAAATGTAAACAGTCACAAACATTGCCTCTTAAGGAGGGCTTCAGACAGTTGCCTGGCCAAGTAACAGGCCAGGTCTTCCAGACTACATGAAGATTAGAAATATACCTCAATGCAAATTGCTTATATAAGCAAAGAAAAGCAAAAGTTCACAAGGAACTAAGCAACTAAAAGCACCTGAAATAGTCAAGCAGATGTTAGTATGCAACTCAAATCAAAGCAAAAGGAAACAGACATTAACAGTTAATCAGAAGCAAATGGATGTGCAAGGCATAAGGCTTAAGGCATGTGGGCCAAGCCACCTACAAAACAAACAAGTTAGACAATGATATTTAAGCAAGCTCAATCAAAAAGAAATGGTCTCATTGGTCATTTGTTGGTCAACCTGAAAACACAAGCTCAAAAGTGAGTAACAGGACCACTAGGGCAAGCCTAGGGTCAAAAGAGAATGAAAAAGTCAAAACAGCAAGCAATGTCCAATCAAAATCAAATTCAAACATTTAGGAAGCAAACCCAATTGGTTTCATTTTCATATCATGCACCATCATCATTTCATAAGCAAAAGAAGTCAAAGCATGGCAAATGAGAGCTCATAGAAGTCAACAGCAAGACTTGCATCAAAACCAATCTTAAACATTTCCAAAAATCACCAAATAAATCATGATCAATCACAACCCACAGCATGGTAAGCATGTTAAATTTCATCTCATTTGGACAAGTGGAAGGCAGTCAATGAAAATCAGAAAGTCAAAGCAATTTTGAACATGCTCAATGAAGTCAACCAAACATGCATCAACTTAGAAAAATCATAAATCAGGGATGGTGTATGATAAATGAATGGGACTAAAACCATGGCAAAGATGAGGATGTCTAGTTATCTCATGTAAAATTTCATGTCCATCTAATAAAGTATGAGAATTTCACAAATGAAATGGGAACATGTGTCACCAAAAGTCAACATTTGACTAAGCAGGGAAGAAAAAACTCAAACAATTAGGAAATGGCTCAAATAATTCCACAAAAAATCACAAGTCAACTAGACACATAAAAGAAGGTTCATGCAAAAATTGAGGTCAATTGAAAGTCAATAGGCATGGATACAAAAATCAGGGAATTGCACATCCATGGTGTGACACAAGTTGTCACACCTTACTTCAAAAATTCACAGCTCTCAAACCACATAGGATAAAATCATGATCTTTACATCAAAATAAACATGGATGAGTGTAGATTAAGCACAAAAAATTTCAAATCAAATGGATGTATCATCACAATTTCACAATGGTTTTGGCAAAAGGTACAATATTTGGTCACATTCTACAAACCCTAATGCCATTTAAAAATTACTCATCCAAAAAATCAGAAAAAATAATGACAAAAAACTAGGGATCATGATGAAGATGATGCAAAAATTCCCATGAAATTTGGAATTAAAATGAATGAAATATGAATTTTGCAAGATTGATGATCAAAGTGAAATAATTATTGAAATGAAAATGAATTAAATTGGAATATTAATGAACCGGATGGCAATTTTGTAATTTTGGGAACCACTTAATCAAACGATGTCGTATTGGCCACGGGAATAAAATGTTTTCATTGGTTCAGGCTGGAACAAGGGCCATGCATACGTGAATAGTGAGTTCTGGGCCAGGCAATGAAGAAACCCTAGGGTTTTCTGGGAACAGGATGAAGTTCATCATCCCCAAATCGTGTTTCTCAAAGATTTTTCCAGAAAATGAAATTGAATACACAGAAACATTCAGCATGGCAGGGCAAACAAGGATCCAGCATCAATTTTCATTAACACACAACAATAAGCACGAATCAAACCAAAGAAATTCAACATCAAAACTTTGCTCAAGAACAAACATTCCCAGAAATGATCAATGAGTACACCAATGGAACCGTCAGACCATACACATGCCAAATCTAAGCACCATTTTCATGGAAACAAACTATTGAGAGAGAATCCAACAAAAAAGCATATGAACATCAACTTTCATTTCCAGATTTCTTGCTAATTACTTAACCAATTTACATGATACAAAGCTCATAATGATCAGGGTACTAAGACCTACACTAAGCATGGCAAAGTTTGGAAAAACAAATGAATTGAAAACTGACCACTGTTGAAGAGCAGATGAAGATTCAGATGCTATTTGTTTGCCAATGCTTGAAACAGGTGAGGATTATGCTTCCACAAGTTGAATGGTGAAGTAATCGTGGTTCAATGAAGCTTGGAAGTAACTCAAATCAGATCTGCCATGGGAATTGCTTTGGAATAACAGTTGGATAAAAGCTCCTTCCAGCTGGAGAAGGATGGTTGCAAAGTGTTCACAAGGTTGCTTGAATGATGGAAAAACCCTAGCTAGGTCGTGCTCTTTGAAGGTTTTGGAAGAATTTTAGAAAATGGCCAAAAATGAATTTGAGAGAGAGTGAGATTTTTTGCTGGTTAGATGGCTGCAACTAGGGGTTTCATTTTGCAGAAAAAATGATGTACCTCTGCTGTTTTTGTGGTACTGAATCCAAATCCATGGAAATGTGGGATAGAGTTGGTGAAAAAGTGTACTTTTGTCCAATTTTCAAGCAACTTGGGAATGGCTATATGTACTGCATAAAAATGACTTGGTTCATGTCACAAGTGCATTTTCAGAACATGTTTGATTGGTAGAATTGATTAGCAATGGTTAATTTTGAAACTCACTTTTGTACCACACTTGAAATTAATTCATGCAAGTCCAAAAATGCCATTTTGATTGGTGAAGTTTTGGTACATGAAAGTTACATTTTTGGAAAGAGGGGATCAAATGTGACTTGTGGGAAAAAACCCCACCCAAATTGGCCACATGGTTTGAGAGATATGGCCTTTTGAAGTTCAAGAATTTCTGAAAATGATTTGATCATAACTTGCCAACCATACATGGGAATTGAGTGTTCTTGGACTTTTTGGAAATGGGAGAACAAGATCTTCAACTTTCATGTTGGGAAAAAATTCATTTGAAGCTTGTATCATGATGCAAGTTTGAGGATCAAGACTTTCCATTTTTGGCAGGTTTCAATTACAGGTCCAGTTTCCATTTTTGGAAATTTCTGATCTGGCTTCAAATTCTTCAATGATGTTGTTTGACATGATATATGAGGTCTATATGGACATGAATGAGCTCTCTCAAACCAAATCCAACCATCAAAACCATAAAATCAAACACAGTTGACCAGGTTTGACTTTTTAGGGTTTCTGACTGACTGTGCATTGACTGATGACTTCTGAACATCCAATCTTTGACCTAAACACTTCAAATGGATCCCTAAGTCATGTGAACATGTTGGACCAACCCTAGGGCCTTGGCTCAATGGAATTTGTACTTGCTTGCTTGACTGACTGATCTCCTGACCAGTTTGACCTAATTTCTTGATTGGCTTGCACTTGCGGCAAATGGGACAATGCAATGCTATGCAGTGGACCATGTTATGCTATGACCTACCATGAGAATGTATGTACAATGATAGGTGCAAATTTGAGGTGCTACAAGGGGCTCCCTCAACTAACTTGCCTTGAAAAAGGGCTTTTGAAACTTCAAACCTTTCATGTCTTGCTTGCTCTTGATAGAGCATTTTCAGGTGTTCGATCATATCAAACGCTGCCATGCTATCATGTTGCTTTTGAACCTCTGAGTTCATGGTAGCTAGCATGAGATAAGCAGTTTCATTGGCATCATCGACATGCTTCTTATAAGCATCTCTTTCTGCCTTAGGTGCAGAACTAGGAGGTTTCTCTTCAGGAACAGGTTTCTCCAAGACATACAACTTTCTATCATGTTTGAGGACAATCCTCAGATTTCGGTGCCAATCCAGACAATTTTTCCTTGTCAAGGATTGATCGCAAAATTTTGTTAGAGGTGTTTGTTGTCATGGTAATTTACATGAAAATAATAAAAATATAAGTATCAATAACATATTTAATTAGGCCTTTAATTAAATATGCTCCCACTATTTTACTCAAAACAAATGACCCTCACCATTTGATTCGGAAAATCCCGTTGAAAGATTTTCTAGTGGGTCGAGATCCACATTTCACTTTGTTTTAAGTTCGCGTAGGCGGATTACACAAAACTAGGTTATTTAGGTAGGAACTCCTTCCAATTGTATCTAATACACTCTCGAATATTTTAGTTGGGTGAATAACTCCTTATTTCAATCCATCACATGGATCATTTCCAACTCTTGCTTCTAAACATATATAATCTTATTATAATTTATTTAGTTAAGTTTGACCCATTGTTTTAACAATTGGATATTACAATTATCTCATCGCACCTTACTAATACAGAACATGCACCTCGCGTAGGCGAAACCTACATTATCTGGTACTAGTCTTGATGAGTGCTAAAACTTGGAAAATATAAATTTAATATTTAATTTGAGGGAATTTGTAATTATTTTGATATCACCGGCTTATTTCTCATATAAATCGTCTCTCACATGCATCAACATACATTCACATGCATCAACATACATAATAAAACAGTTATGGCCCCTAGCACAATTGTTCTCCCAAGCCAATGAGAGAACCTAAGCTAACTTAATAACGATCTAAGCTTCTCCAAGCAAGATCTTCAAGGTTGTCCTCCTTTGATATTGAATTCTTCTCTTTCTTCATAACATTACATTAGTATAAATGAAACTCATTTTACATACGAGGGAGTGAGATGAGAAAAGAAGTTACATTAAGAGATTAAAAGAGAGGCACGACACGCAGGTCGTATTTTAAAATCCCAAAACAAAATAAAGGAAAACTAAGGTCGTATTTTAAAATCCCAAAACAAAATAAAGGAAAACTAAGGCCATAACCGATCACCACAAGGCAATAATAATAAACACATTATTATTATTAATTTTAATTCTTTTAATTAATTAAAAACCAAATTAAATTCCGGCGACCGATCACACTACGCAAAGTTAGTCGGGGGTCCGCTGCCCGGTCACAAAACAGAAAAATAGAGAATACAGACTTTGTGAATGTGAGGACCATCATAAAGCATGTCACGACCGTCACGTCCAGCCTGTGACGACCGTCACAGGCCCATCACGAACGTCACGCGGCCAAAATCAGCGCTTTAAAACAGTCAACAAACATGATCCAACAAGCCCTCAATTCTTAACTCTTTGACAGCACAACCCTTGTGCCGTCATTAACCCTAATGCACCAATTTCAGACCGTCAAACACACCTCGATTGTTGATTCGGTATGATTGATCAATAGGTCATTGCTTCACCATACTAATGTCGGATCAAGAAGCAAACGACCATTGATCGCTCAAAGGAAAACAACCATTAAGTGTTTGAATGAACGAAACAGAAACAGTATATCATATATACCGTATTTTGCATCAAGATTACTTATTTTATATATATAACTTGATCGATCTCAATTGCGTAACCTATGGACGATCGATGTATCGTTGCTTCACCTTACTAATGTCGGATTCTGAAGCATAGTCAACATCAATCATCCAAATCATACACACATGATGCCAAATTTAATTACTCGTTTATTTTTGATTCATTTTGTCTTTTAATCATATTAATACAGAAAATAAATAGCTATCAGATGCACGGTTTCGTAAGTGTCTCTGATACCACTGAAGGAGAATAGCGATCCAAAATGCAGCGGAATTTAAAATTTTCTCCTTTAGTGATCCTTACGAATGGGCATGATTAGGCATGGCAACGGGGCGGGTCGGGGACGGTTTTTACCTCCCCCAAACCCAAACCCGAATCCCAAAACAATCCCCGTTCCCCGCCCCAAACCCAAACGGGGATGGAGAATCAAAACCCAAACCCGTCCCAAACGGGTTCGGGTTGAGTTCGGGTATCCCCGCTCTGCCACCATTCATTTAATGAAATCAATTTTTTTAATAGAAATATTTATTTTTTCCAAAATAAAATTACATTACAAATAATAAAATAAAACAATCTAAAAAAATTTCATACATACATTTCAAATATTTTAAATAATAAATTAAAATTAAAATATCAAAACTTTAATCACATATTTAATATTCTAAATTATCAAAAAATAATAATAATGTACATAATAAAATAAACGGGGTGGGTTCGGGGGTGGGTTCGGGGTGGGTACTAGTGTCCCCATCACCCGACCCGTTCCCATATTTTATAATCGGGGAAAACCCAAACCCGAACCCAAACCCAGTCAAAGCGGATTTTCCCCGTCAACTTCGGGGCGGGTTCGGGTGGGTACCCATGGGTATGGGTTATGTTGCCATGCCTAGGCATGATCAGTGATAGAATCGTTACCTCTTGTGACGATTGAAACCTTTGGTGCAGATCTACAAAGCGATCACGAACGTTGAATGATGACAACGCCTCTACTCAGTCCACACGAACGGATTCCTTCAATCTCAGTGCTAGCTGCTACGAATGAAGGCTTTGAGTGAGTGAGTGAGAGAGAGAGAGAGAGAGAGAGAGAGAGAGAGAGAGACGAAATTGAAAAACTCACAAATGCTTCTGCACAAGGGTTCTATTTATAGAACCACTTGTGTGGGCTATAAGCTAAAAAGCCCACTTAAGTGTATGTGGCCTATATCTTATAATATGCCAAAATCACTTAAGCGTGTAGTACCTTACCATATTTCATATTCTACTTAAGTACACCGTACCTTACGATGTTCTACAATTCACTTAAGTGCACCATACCTTACGATGTTCCTTAGTTACTCTATCTCTCATCAATCCGTCCTTTCGTGTGTGACCCTGTAGGTTTTCGCGGCATTGGCAATTATATTAAATCACGTATTTAACATAATAAATAATGAGTGGTATCTAGCAACACATCACTGCTACCCAAGACACGAAAATGTCATGTGATCTGACAAGTCCTTTTGTGATAATACTTATGTGTACAATTACCTTTTTGCCCTTATGTCTATATTGAACACAAGGCATAGACCGTGTCATCCTTGTCCAGTTCAATATTGGGCTCATAGACATTTGTCCTGTTACGCAGGATGGGCAAATTCCATCTAGGTCACTCATATCCCTTAGCATGCTTCGTGGAGTATCCATCAACTGTCTTTATGGTCATCCAGTTACGGATAACATTTGATCAGCAATAAGGCACTCGACTCTACATCTAGGGTCCATAGTGGTTTCAGGTCGAAGGGTGGTATACACCATTATCACCATGAGAATAACTTATGACACTTTGCATAACATTCTATATAGTATTCTCATAGCGGGTCAATCCAGTATAAATATTACTCTTAATATTCATACATATGTTTAAGACTTGATAACTCCTTATCCATGATGCATGAGATGTGATCATCAGTCTATATACATAATAGTCTTAATGCTTTAATGTTATCCCCCTTAACAATAAAGCTCGACTACGGATACTTTAAGAATAGTGTCCTTATGTTTAATGTGATCTCATGATTAAGTCACACTTGATACATTAAACGGACTAGCTATTCTAGGGACTTTATTAAACAAACATAATAAAGAAAAATCCTTTTATTATTAATAAATAATTCGATACAAGTACCAAAAGTATTGGCCTCTAGGGCTTACACCAACAAAGATCTCCTCGAAATTCGTCCTTGACGCTCAAGTGTCCTAGGGCCAAAAGTCATCATTACTAGCATCTGAGGGGGCATACGTCAAGAGTTCCTCATTGAAAAGACATGTGGCACAATAAATGCATTTAATGCACGAGTTCCCAATGTCAATGTTGACCTATCACTACCCTTCATTTGGCCTAAAACACCAGTTGGTTTCGGGGCATGCACGGCAAAACCCTTCCCCTGCTTGGCAGAGAAAATGGCTTGCGGGCAATTGTTATGTGCCTCCCATAAGGCCCAATAAATGAGGCTCGATATTGAGCGCTATTAAGAACCACACAATAGAAAGAAAGACCTTTGTACTCTCGAGCATAGAAAATTCCAGCCTCTGACTCATCATACAACATCCAAAATGATCTGACATTCTCCAGCATGATACACCACATTTCACGTGAAGTGGTTATAACTGACTTTGTTATATAAAGAGAAGAATATGTCATTTTGCAAGTAATTCAAATCTATCTCTATTTTTTACTAATTCAGAATGATCGAATTTCTCACAATTCTTTTGTAATCGAATTTCTCAGAATGATCGAATTTCTCACAAATCCATTGTGAAATCCTAATGATGTGTATATATGCTTACTTGAGGGAAAATATTTGGTAAGTGAGAAAATCCTAAGATCGAATTTAGATTTTGACGGTAAGGAATGTTTTGAAAGTGTTATAACATTTCGACCCTCGGTAAGAACTGGTATAATGATTCCGAGAAAATTTGAATCGTATGTGTGAAAGTCCTGATTCCTATGTCTTGGCGGGAGTGTAATTCAAAATGTAGGAGAGTAAAACCATAAAAGAAAAAAGACAGGTAAACTTGAAAGACCTTACCTTGAGGGATACGTTCCCGAAAGAAACGAGGTAGGTAAACCTGGAAGACCTTACCTTAATGGGTAGAGGATAGTCGTTTGTCAAGGACGTTTAAAACACTGGATAGGCTAGAGATTCGTCAAGGCTTCGACATTAAAAACCGATAGCTTCTATTATTTTACATGTCAAGTGTAATTAGGATATCGTCTTTCACATGTTGTGTGAAGCTGATATATGCTTTGTTTTTTAGTTTTACGATTTGGTTTGTGATGTAGAGCTAGTAAGACGAGAATAAGGATTGTAAATCCTATAGAGCCTAGTGAACTTAAGGTATAGTCTAGAGCTCGCTGAGATTTAATATCTCATATCACTCATGTTGTATATTTCAGGTAGTTCGAGGCAAGAGAAAGGTAAAGACAAATTAGCCTGAAGAGTGAAGCTGATGATGTTTTATATTTTAATTTTGTTGTATCTGATATCTTGTCATTTTGTATGGATATTTGTTGTAACTCATGTACTCGGTTTGTATTATTTTGTAATGTACATTATTTGTGATATCAGTTAGACACTTATGTATGATTTTCAGTACCAAACTAATACTTCACTTCATATAATGATATTTTAGACGTGTATTATATTAGGGTGCTACAATATTGAAAAACTCAATGCACCGCATGAGAAGTCTAATCATCGATTCATCTCACACTTTTGGTTGCCTCGCGGAACAAAATCAATTATTTTTAACAAATCAATCAAAGGTACCTCAAAATTTGCATATCTTATTGTCCATTATTTTTTTGTTTATATTTGAGTCTTGAGGGAGTATAATATAACCTGCACTAGCTCCATTTGAAAATGAAAAGAATTAAATGGATCATGCTTGTTGGTTATTGGAACCAATTTCTGATGACCAGATTGATGGTTACAAACAATACATCTTGCACTAAACATAGAACAATCATTATCCTGAGAAGCCTACTTAGACCATGAAGAATTCTTGCATATCCCTATAGTCTAAACCCCTTATGGAGCCGTACATTGTAGGTCCACATTGTGCTTCAATGGAGTCAAATATTTGAAAAGCTAAAGCCTCCTTGATCAAAGTATCTAGAATTAACAATTGAGAGTATGTGGCCAGAAAACTAGTTGTGAAAATATGCTAGAATCACCCTATAATCTAATGTCATAAAAGACATTATTGGTCTCTTATTAGGAGAATGATCATTGGCTTCAAGGCAGAGAATCATATAAAGGAATTCACCAGAATCAAATTTGGAGACCAATAAGGAACTCACATTTGAGAAAAATTATGATAGGATTTGATATCTTTGAAGACTCACAAAATATAAATGTAAAAGATGAAATACTTTACAGCAGAAAAGCATACAGTGTTAATTAATAATATGATTTTGCTTTAATCCTTTGTTACTACTAATCATAACACAAACAAAGGGTAGGGCCAGTTTAGATTCATTCACATAAAGTCTCTCAAATGAGTGACATGGAAGCTCATATACCACATGTTATTAGTTATTCTAACCAAAATTCCAAAGGGATTTGTTTGGACCTTAGAGAAAGATTAAACATCTTTTGATGATAATGTTGTTGATTATTGATTATAATAATATAACAAAACAAAAGATAGGGTAAAGGAGATTCCAAATTATGTGTTCCCATTGTCATAGCACAATTTTATAAGTGTGAAGTGCTCTTGGAGTCTTGAGATTTATACCATACAATCCTAAATAATAATAATAAGAATGGAGATTTTTCATCAGTATCTTCACAACCTCTACTTTTAAGATTTTACTTTGACTATTAGCTATGAAATAGCTGATTTTTCTAGAGCTTCTTCACTCTTACTTTGTCTCCCTAATGTTTCCCTATTGTCTCTTTTCAACCTAGTAATGCTTCATAATACATCAAGAGTGGTACACAATCAACTGGATTTTTCTTACCAATAGTCTTCACAAACATAATTAACCCTCAGAAGTTAGAATATATATAACAATAACTTTGAGATTTAAATAATCAAAATATCGCTATAAATCTATTCAGTACTAACGCAAATACGACAATGACTCATCAGGCGGTAATAATTTGAGAAAATAAATTTATTAAATATAATCAAATATGTCAATGTTGTGTTAGTGCTGAATAGATTGTTTAAGTGATATAGATGAACTACATGTATAACCCTCTTCCACACATATGAGACAAGTTTTTTTTACTGCCTATTGCTCATAGCTGCAAAGAAGGAAAGCAATGCATAATGCTGAAGAATCTGAGGAAGATAAACAAGTAGGCATAAGACTTTCTTCAGAAAAGAAATATTTTACTTCTGCAGTGTCCTACAAAAGTAAAGGTTGTGTTTAACTATAATCTCTTGGATGCTTTTTAAATGCAACTCCCGGCTAATTTAATCTATATCATACTGGCAAAGATGCTTTGAAAGGTTTGCATTTCTTAAATAATTGGTAAATGAAGTTTATTTCTGCTACTCTCAATTAGACCTGATACCTCTCATTGTATATGAAAAGTACTGTAAAATCACTTCACTCATTTTTTAAATTAACAGGATTCATGATTATTTTTGAAAATTCTGAAATAATACCGAAAATTTCGAAGCAACTACAAAAATTTCAAAAAATAATATGTTTTATACTCTAAATGTCAAAATTTCCTGGATTTTGTACCGAAAATTCCAAAATTTCCGATATTAAATCTAACAATTTAATGGAAAATCTCAAAATTTCCGATACAAAATCCCATTTGGTTTCCCGAAAATTTCAGAATTTTCGATAGTTATAAACACTTTGTTTTTTATCTGAAATTCTGAAATTTCTGATATGGATAAAACTTTGTTTTCTATCGAAAATTCTGAAATTTCCGATAGTTGTTAGTTTTTTTTTTAATTCTTTTGCAATGAAATATAGAGACAAGGACGACACTATTGCAGGAAGAGCTATCGATAGAGAGGCTGAGTCTTCTTAGATACAGGCTGGACAAGTGGTTTCAATCGATTCACACCAGAAACGGTTGGCTGAGCAGTGTCAGTTCCGCGCACCTCGTACCAAACAACGCCAATAGGTACGATCAGTTGGAGAGGTTGCTGAGGAGGTAGTTGAGAAAGTTGTTGGGGAGGCAGCTGGGGAGGTTGTTAGAGAGGTTGTTGGGTGGTTGTTGATGAGGTGGGTGTTGAGGTAATCCAGCCATATGTTGTTTTTGTTGATTCAATCTCATTTGATACTGTTGACACAGAGGTTACAGCTGACACAGAGGTTACAGCTCCTTTGATCGAGTCCTCTGTGCACACTGACGGAGGATTCCCTAGAGGACCCGTTGACCAATCGGTGCTTACTGAGTATGCAGACCATGTGGCGTTACGACTATGGCAAGGAAAGGTATATGTCTTTTATGTTTAAATTTAATTTTTTTATTATTGTGCCATGAAAGTTAACTGCGAATGTTTTTTATATTTGTTTGTCACAAGACCGTCCCACACTGATGGTGACTTCGTATGGGTCGAAGCTAAAGGACTTCCCGAAGATTCTGATGCCTAAGCAAGTCAGCCGGATTGTACGGAATTTCGAGCTACTTGATTTTGCCGACTGCTCTCTCACCGTGTTTGATGCGTCGCTACCTCACTGTATCACACTCTCGCATCATTCCATATGTTGAGGATATAGGTGATATTGGGTCTTCTAATGATAGGGTACTTGTTGATGACTTGCAGTCGCCGCCTCCTACAGTTTATGTTGATGACCAGCAGTATCTCCATATGTTTGCAGTTATTATGGATAATCTCATGGGTTTGGTGAACGCAGATGACGAGGTTTATACTAGATTAGCTCGAGTTACACACATAGCTCGTGGGGGATCTATTTAGACATCTTTTATATATTATATATCATTTGTATTATTTGTATATTACTCAGATATCTTCATCAAAAAAAATTATTAGATAATATTTTTTATCTTTCATTCAGTTACATCAACATAAACTAACATTTGATAAATGATTACATAACTTAAATATAACTTTAAAAAATGGTGATAAATAAGAAAACCTAGACACTACTAGATGATTATGGATGTTCCATCATCTTCATTATGTCGTCAACAAACCTTAAAATCTTAGCATTTAACTCGATTGTCCCCTTTGTTATCCTATAGCGAAATGATCTCCATATATCATTCATATCTTCATCCGTCTTCAATTCAACAAGGTTGTATTTCACCCTCCCGTCAGTATCAATCCAATTTTCACGAAACTCGATCTTTCTCACTTTTTTGTTTTCAATATTAGACAACAATTCATTCAACTTGGATGTTAGACCGGCGAGAGATGTGGTGTCATCTGAAAGCCGGAACGGGAGGTGAAACTCCGTTAAAATACACTTCTACCTTAATCAAAAATTGAGGAAGAGGCATTTCAAGAATTATTTGGAACAAACGGAATTTTGAAATTTCTGATATACCAAAATTTACAATACACTACTGAAAATTTTGTTAGGAAATTTCAAACGTAAATTTCATTCTAATTTCAATCAGGGACAGTTTTGGCACCAAAATTTTCAATTTTATTGAAATTTCCGATATCACTCAGTAAATTTCAAATTTCAAGAATTATTTGGAACAAATTTAATTTTGAAATTTCCGATATACTAAAATTTACAATACACTACTGAAAATTTTGATAATATCAAAAATTTCAAATTTCATTCACATTTCAATAAGGGACAGTTTTGGCAATATGAAAGTATGGGGTGTTAGGTTTAATTGAGAGATGTCAAATTAAATGCTCTTAGTTAATAACTTAATATTAAAAGCTGTATGGCTGAATAGATTAAAACTTGATCTTATCATAATTCTACTATTCTCATCCAAAGTTAATTTCGCCACTAAGTAATTGAACTTGACAATGTATATACTTCAAGTTTGAAAGACTTTGGTACTAAGTAGAACTAAAAAAGCTGTAAAAATATGCCTTCAACACTGAGAGAATTGATTCGTGATTTCCAAGATTTTTAGTGAACTCTTTGAAAACTCAACTTGGTGTTGAAAATCAAAGGTTCGGCCATAAAGACAATTTTGTAGAGCTTGTTCAACACAGAAATGAAATTGAAGTTACAAATGCTAAAACATTAAGAATCACATCCAGTGCATTAGAGCTAACATGCTACAACCTAACGACATGAGAGCTAACTAATAAATATATACAATAACATAACAAGCCTTCTTTTATTAAAATTTCAAATAAGGTGGTGGCTATAATATCATCTGTGTCATTTATCTAATGCCAATCAAAATCACAACTATAACGGGCTTCTGTTAACGTCTTTGTACAGAAGATATCGTGTTGGAGTTTTCCCTAGTGCAGCATACCTGTAGACAGCACCACATGTATTAGTTCATATGTTGCAAGATGATATGGAAGTAACATGTAATGTTATATAGTTAAGAGTGTGTTTTTATGCTCGGATTAAAGGAGACCGGAGGGGGAGTGAACAATATAGTTTTATGTATCTAACCATTGTGGGACGAATGGTGCCATCCAAATAACATCACCCGCCTGAACTGGGTACCTGTTCACATAAAAATCTCTCTTTCAATGTAGAAGTAATGTTTATTGGAAGCAAAGAACGTCGTTATCTTTTATTCCCTGCAAGGCCTAAGCCAACATTTTTGACAGGTGAGGTCTATAACTCTTACCAACTACCACCCAAACGATAAATGCCTTCGCCTTCCAATAGCAGCAATCCGTGTTGGTTATAATGGACCTCCTGCAAAAGCCACAATTTATAAATTTATAAAATGTCTTCAAACTTACAATTTGAACAAACTAAATGTTGTGTGGACACATATATGATTATTACCTTAACATTAAGAAATTCTCCAGGCTGAAAATCCATTATCTGCAGAAATGGGTGCAACAGTTAAATTTAGCTACGACTGACCAAAACTATGGTAATATTTAGATAAAGTTTGGACTTTGATACATGAGAGATTTAGGCTTACATGTATATTGAAGTCATATGCCAAAGATGATGGAAGTAGCTTTCGTAGTTCAAAAACCTGATAATGCATACAAAAAGGAATTAAAAGTGTGTAAAGTTTGCACATGCATAAGATTCGCAATCTAGCTTACCAACAACAGAGGGAAAGTGAGAGACTTAAACAAAACTCAGACTCGATTATTGAGTGTGTTCATCAAATATGGGGAATTCTAATGTATCACAAGTGTATAACCTGTGGCCTATCATACACTGACTTGTATCAATTATTAAACACGGACTGTCAAATTAACTTGAATAAGTAATCTAAATCGTCAAGTATGTCAGTGAGATATCCCCAGAAAAGCCAAACATTTACATGTTCCGTGTAATGAAATACAGATTCTCAGATTAATGATAGTGACCTGAGCCCAAAGAATGTAAGAACTGCTTCGAGCAATGACATTAACACTGATAACAGTAGCATTCACTTTTAAATAAACTATCATCATATATTGAAAAAATATAATGGTTGAACTTATACGAAAATTAAAAATAAAGCAAAATGCCAGCCAGTATATGGGAACATCATACCTCCCCAGGAGTTTCAAGGAGTGGCTGCTTATCCGTCGAATTAACTAGTGGCTCTGGGACATGATTTGCCAGCTGAGCATGCCTGACAGGATATTTAGATTACTCATGTGACTCTGCTGGCAATTTGAATGAATGGAAAAAAATATCCAATCCTTGAAAATTGTACAAACTTATATTGTGTGAGTGATTACTAAGAATCTTCAATACTATTGTTTACGAATCCATTTTCGATACTGTAATTATTTACACGATTTCTCATTGTGATGAATGACCAGGTCATGGGGATGATGATGCATTCATTTATAAATTGTAAAAGAGTGGAGGTACAAAATACAAACCTTCGTTCGAATATCACAATAATAGCAGGAGCGTCAGATTCAATTGAATGTTCAAAATTAGGAGGAAAGTAGGCATATGAATCCACCTGGAATCGAAAACATGGCATCCAAAATTCTTTTAGCCTCGAGAATCATCTAGTTTTTCAAGGATATGATATAACAGGCTAGTGGTGAGAAGGGGGAAATAATAAGAGCCAACAACAATTATCATAGCATGGCCATATTTCTCCACTACTTCAAATGCATTAACACCAGGCAAATAATCAGAAATAATAATAACAATATGTCATGCATTTTCCCTCAAACTAATGAATTAATATGATGCTTCTTCCACAAATATAAGTTTATACTATAAACAATAGTACGAGAATATATAATGGGGGTTGGAGACTTGAATACAAGCCTTAGAAGCATATGTCTAAGTAGAAGCAAGACAAAGTAATAGGAAATGCAATTTAAGGAAAAGACGTAGTATTTTTAGTTTGGAGGTGAAAGTTGAAGATCATGTCATGCCACAAAACATCATGAGTCCATAGTACAAAACGATAGAGAAATAGAAGGAGGTGTAAACCATTGAACTCAAGCTGGATGGTTGAAATGAAGAAGGGCTTCAGATGTTTTATGTGATAGAAAAATACCGCTCAGGCTGAAGAAAAAATTATAACATACAACAGTAAGACTGGCAATATTGTATAGGGAGGAGTGTTGGGCGGTAAAGAATCAACACAAGAATAAATAAGCGTAGCAGAAATAAGGATATTGTGTTGGATGTGTAGTAAGGCTAGACAAGATAGAATTAGAAATGACAACATTAGAGATAGTTGGGGTGGCACATAACGTAGAAATGGTGGTGGAAACTTGTCTTATGTGATTTGGATATGTAGAGAGAAGACCTATATATTCTATAGTAAGGAGAGTAGACAAAATGGAGAGTAGTCAAATCACTAAAGTCAGAGAAAGATCTACCGAAATAATTATTATGAACTCAAAAATTGTATATGACTGACAGAAAAACTTCATTTGCATAACAATCATAAACTTCTCACCTTTAGTACATGGCTCACACTATGAGCACCGGTGACTGTGACAGCACCGTGGAGCACAAAGATGAATCTACATATAACAATCTTGTAAATATATCAAACATGCGTGAGCTAGAAACAATGTCAAATGTTTTAGAGCGTCATGGAAATGGAATTGAGAGCACAGTAGAATTCAGAAAGTGAAAAGATTCGCAACCTCTCTACATCATGCAAAGGTAGTCCTGATCTTGAATTTTCTGCAAAATGACAAAGCACAAATCAGAAGCATATCAGCCAAACCAGTTGCAGTGACAAACTTTAAGTTGTACAGTAAATTAAAAGTCTCATGAAATGTCAATGCGGCGAGTTAAGGAACAGTATGAAGGTGTGCTTGGAGAATATAATGGCACCTGTACGCCGATACCATTGTGGTGCCTAAAAAGAGAAGCAAATAAATATTGCCAAACAATAAAAATAGAACAAAAATACAAAGAAAAGATGTTACCATACAGGGAAATGGTTACAAGACAATGGTTACATATCCCATATGTTTCAAATATTCAAGGAAGGAAATAAGCATCATAAATTTTATGCATCATTGTATATTATATATGAGCAGAAAATGACATGGTAGCAAATATACAGGTCTGGAATAACTTATTGCCCCTTACTGAAGCAGGGTTTCATTTGATTTATGAGAATACGGCCCATATCTAGGCAACTAAGTAAATATAATAGATTCTGTATAGTGAAACATGATCAAACCTTTCAACTTTGCTAGGTACATTACAAAGTGTGAGCCCATTTCAGGTGAAATTACATATGACCCCAATGTATTGATCCTGTCAAAGACAATAAAGTTACCACGCATAGGGGAGGAGGATTAAATATCCTATATCTTAATCAATACAGATGATGAAATATAAGAGTACCATTCAGGCAATGGGCCATAAACATGACTTTCTGGTGATATCAAAGCATGATCTCTCTTATAAACACTGCGTGTAAATCCAGGCAAATCTGACAAACAAAACCACATTAAGTCGTTTCAATACAGTTTAACCAAATTATGTTTCAGAAAATAAATCAGGACTCAACAGTAATAACAAATATCAGAACTCAAGCGAGAATCCAAATAATAAAATGCTCATGTAACGAAATAACTAACCACTACTAGTTATTGTTTAATTCTCGCTTTAGTAACCATTTCATTCATATATATAAAACATAGTAGCAGTAAAAACCGTTATATAAAGTATGAAAATACAATCTGTGAAACAAACACGTTGTAGTTACTTTGAAGGTCGAGAGGAGATAGAGTGGATTCGTAAACTTTGGAATAAAGAGGCTTTGATTTTGATTCCGTGTTAAGCGCAGAAGGTGCAGAGCAAAACCCTTGTTCGGCCGATGAATACCTGAACACGCCTGAGAAAACAAAAACAATGAAAGGAAATAAAAGTGTGAAAGGGAGAGGGAAGGTGGAGAAGAAGATGGTACCTGAAATGAGGAAAAGGAGAAAGATAGTCGGCATTTTGAAATTGAGGTGCTGTTAGACGGACATTGGAGAGTGATGACTACTGAAAAGCTTTACAAAAATAGTCGGGATGAGTCAAAGTTATATAAACCAATCAAATTCTTTTGTTTAGTTACTTACATAATCCTCCTCCTCTTCCTATTTTCTTCGTTTAGAAAAAAATTGTTAACTAATATTTGGAGATGTCTATTACTCAATACTTATTTCATATTTTTTACTAATCAATATAATATACAGAATTAGAAATTGTTTAGGTTGAATTGGATGTGTGTAGCATTTCTTATCATTACAATATATATAATAATATTTTGACAAACAAAGTCGTGAGATCAAATGTTTTAAGATCATTCGCCTCTATGATTGCGGTGATCATGGGTTGTCATTCCCTATTAAGACACCTCCAAACTTTATTAGTAGCAATATCATTGGAAATAGGCTTACCTAGAGAATTCAACCGATTTATAAGATGTGTGGACCTCTTTTGCATATCGGCGATGGTTTCACCATGCTTCATGTGAAATAGTTCAAACTCTTGATTCAAGGTATTGATCATAGCTTGTTTGACCTTATTAGTTCCCTCATGGGCAACTTCTAATGCGTCCCACACTGCTTTGGCGATTTCACAATGGGAAACACGATAATATTCATCAACATCGAGTGCGGATATAAGAATCTTTTATGTCTTCCAATCATGTGACCATAATTTCTTATCATTATCATTCCATTGATCTTTCGATTTTGGTACGACGACGCCTTCACCATTGGTCATTGTAATTTGGTTAGGATAATTGATGATGTCTCATACACCCTTATCAACCGAGTTGACATGGATACACATACAAGTTTTTCAATAGTCATAATTTTCATTAGTAAAAAAATATGCTATATTTTATGCCCCTTTAGGTTCGGTGACAATTTTCTAATAAGCAAATATTGAAGCATAATATTAATTGGAACTCATGATGCTACTTGTTAGACGATGACTTTGATCTAGGGGGGTGAAAAGATCACAAGTTAAAAAATTTAACAAAAAAATGTTTTGAAATTTTATGGTGCGTGGAAGTAACCCAGATCGAATCGTCTAACCGAACCTCTGCCCAAAAGCTCATACATGCGTAATTGTAGTCAAGGTATGATAATGAACACAAATTAAATCAACAATCTATCAACCACTATCAATTGAATACAATGTTTGAAGTAGCAATTACTCTCAATGATAAATCACACAAAAATATTATTGAGACAAATTATCGAACACCTTGTGTGCAATTGATTTTGTTTGGAAATTTGTACGGTTTTGTTGATTTTAAAATCTAATCACAATCTAAAGGATTGTGGTCAACTCAGCAAAACCTCTTTCAAAAGGTTTATAAAAAATTCTATCCAAACGTATTAATTGCATAATCGATGAATTCAACAATTTTCAAACAAAAAATAAGAGGGAGAGAGAGAGAGAGAGAGAGAGAGAGAGAGAGAGAGAGAGAGAGAGAGAGAGAGAGTACAATGATTTGTTTAGGAAGTTCTCTAATCGACCTCGTTATGGGTATGTCTGCCCTCAATTCGAACTCGAATTGAGATGATGAAATTAACCTTACTTTGTAAAAGTATGTATGCAAGAGAAACATAGCAATCAAATCCTACAAACACTAAGTTTGATGTTGATTATGACATTTTATATTCCCTTTATCAAAGCTTGATCAAGTAACCCAACAATGCCAATTTGATCCACTGTCCCACACTACTCCTTTGCAAGAACCTTATGTTGTTCAAAGCCTTCATTCGATCAGATCTAAATTGTGAATTATTGTAGCCCAAGATTTATCAATATGATCCATCGTCTTATGTTACTCCTTTGCAAGAACCTCCTGTTCTTCAAAGCCTTCAGTCGATCGGATCCAAATTAGGTCATCTTGTCCAAAACCTTCAAATCCCAAATTGATCTTGAAGGAAAACCTCAGCTCGACTTTCTTATTTAAAACCCTCAAGGATCTTAACCCAATTTACAATCCGACAACCTAAATTGGACGTTATCAACTCTAATCCTATATGGCACACTCAATCAAATAATGATTATGTGTAGTTTGTTTGTGTGTATGCATATAATGTAGGTTGAAGATGATGAAAACTCTTTGAAATCCTGGTTTTGTGTAGGTTTACTCTAGAACCTTACTAGAAATGATACATGTATGAAGTGTTTATATGCATGCATGTTTGGAGGCAAAAGAAATGCAAAAGATTTGAAAAAATTATGAATTTTTGGAAAAATATGTTGCACATGTCGACTTATGTAAGTCATGTGTCGACCTGTTCGATGCATGTGTCGACCTGTATAGGTCATGTGTCATGCGTCAGCCTGTAGAGGTGACACATCAAATAGAAGCTACATACTTTTAAAATGGAGTACTTTAGCCGACTGAAAATCAGATGTGTCGACATATAGGAAATTTTTTCTTCTATGTCGACCTAAAGCATGTATGTGTCGACACATAGATTGTTTTACCCATAAAAACTTATTTTTTATACATGAAACCTTTTCCAACTTATTTTCAAGTGTTTTTATGCTTCCTAATTCTAAGATGCACATTAAGAATCAAAAGATATCGTCCAATATACATAAACGGTAAAGTATCATAGTTTTGTCATCATGCAAAATACATCTAACAGAAAGTTGACTCATAGTTGATCGAATTTCATTCATCTCGTAATTCATTTATATCACTATTTAACATGTAGAACTTGGTTTGTTGCCCTAGATTCTTCAAAGCAATGATTTGTTCTCTATTAACTTATATTGCAAAACATCAAATTTATTGTGAAATTAGATCATCTCCATCGATATCATCATAATAATCTTCATCATTGATTAAAATAATTAGGGGTGGCAAAACAGGCTCGGCCCGCGGGGAATGCCCGTTTTTCCTGCACTTTTGTGCGGGGCGGGCCAAGGATTTAGGCCCTCACCCTCAAATGTGTCCGCCCCACCCCGCCCCGTTTTTTTCGCGGGCTTTTGCGGGCACGTGTATTTACATATATTTTTGCATTTTTAGGCTTAAAGAGTGCAGTGCCCGCGGGCTTTCCCCGCCCGCCCTCAATTTTTTGCGGGGCGGGTCTAAGTTTTAGGCCCGCATCCTCAACTATGACCGCCCCATTTTTTTGTGGACTTTTGCGGGGCGAGCCTAAACGGGACGGGCATTCCCGTTTGCCACCCCTAAAAATAATGATGATGATAACGATGATGATGACCTCGAACTAGTCAACATATTGATGCTTTGGAAAATAAATTAGGAATGAAATGTTTCTTTGAAGAATTTGGAACATTAAATCAAGTACTACATATTAAGAAGCAAAAGATGAATTACGGTATGAATGCAATTTGAAAAATAGTGGTTCGTTTAAATTGTTTTTCAAGAATAATTTAATTTTTTTAATTATTATCTTCTACATCAATTTTAATGTTTGTATATGTTTATTGAGGTGTAAGGAAAAACAAGCAATTTACATATTTTATAATAAACTCAGGTACTTTTTGTAGCGGGGTATTCGTTACCATTAGAGATATTGACTAAATCCAAGGTAAATCATACAAGTCGAGTCGCCACCGCACTTCTATTTATCCAAAGGAATGGTTAGAAAGCGAACAAAAACCTAAAAGTTTTATCAAATCAAAAACTAGTAAAAGAGAGTCAGAGATCTGGGTAAGGGGGTTGGTTATGCAATGGGAAGGTGTTAGGCACCCAAAACATCCTAGGTACTCCTAGGGAGCCCTTTTCATACTTGTTGTAAAGGTTGTTGTTTTGTGAAAAAATTGTTTGTGCAAACATGATTGAAGAGATGAGAAGAGAATGTACAAGTTTATTTACATTTTGTGTTTGGATGGATAAACCCATTGCCTACGTACCATCTTGCACAAGCTTGTATAATGAGTTTCAACATGTTATGCATAATCATGCCTAAAACTTCTCCTCTTCGAAAATGCCATTTGCCAAATCCAAACATGAGCATATGAGTAATGGTTGGAAAGGTTTTGATGTAAGGAATAATTGTTATGTTGGGCAAAAATCCATTTGGAGTTTGAAAATTAGTGAATTTTGAGTTTAAAGTGTAAGGTGCAAAACATGCAAAGGCAAAGTTTCCAAATTTGGACAATGTTCAAGTCCTTCTGTTTTAATGATGCAAGCCCCAAGTGAAAAAACCTCCAACATAAACGTTGTATATCTCTTCAAGAAAATCAAAATGGACTTAAATTTTGCATCATTTGGATTTTTTATGAAAGAGCTATGAGCATTTGAAGTTGGACTTTTTTGCCTTTCAATGCATTTGATCCAAAGTGACCTATAATGTATTGTATTATCACATGTATTTCCTTTGAGATTTTGAAATTTTGTTCAACATAACATTTTAAGTATACATCTTAAGTTTTCCAGTTCACTTTATCCCACCTCAAAATCATAAAAAATGAATGAGTTATGTTCTTGGGAAGTTGACCTAAAATTAGGGTTTCAGTCAAAATGACCTATAATGTTTTGGAATGGTAGATGACCTTCCAAGATTCAAATCAATTTTTGATGAACATGAAAGTTGTTCATGTTGTCCTTAAGAACATTTTTTCTTTTGGGATCATCTCCATTTGACCAAAACATAAAAAGTTAGGTCTCAGTGTATTTCAAAATAGTCAAATGAATTGACTGATCAACTTCTCAAGTCCATGACTCATATCTTGATGAATTAATGATTGAGGGCACACAAATAAGTTCAAATATGCATGAAATGATGAATTAAAGAACTTCCCTTGATTGTATTTGACCATGGGCTGAGGTTGCTTCAAGAGCAAGGCATTGTGGATGATCAGATGAACTAGGGTTTCCTTGGGAGTCAAGCCTCAAACCCTTTGACTTGCTTTGATCAAAATGATGAATTGAGATGATAGGGAGGCATATTTGATGGATGAGAGCTTTGGGAACCATTACCATGCTTGCTATCATCTTCACTTGGCCATATCTCTACACAAAGGATCTCCTTAAAGCTCTTGACCTTGTGATTGCTCAAGCTACAAACAAGAAATGTTAATGACATACTTTTGTGCTTTTGGTTAGTAAACAAAAATGAGAAAAGAAATGATATACAATTCAAGCATGCTTGGTGATCTCAAACCACTCACAAGAGGTCCCACCCAAAGGTAAAGGAAACCAAGATGCTTATGATCCTTGAGGCAATGCAAATGCAATGTTATGATGCCATGAGGGATATTAGGGACAAAATTAGGGTCTTACAGATGCCTCTATTTAAGGTCATTCTAGCCGGAGAAGTGAAGGTTAAAATCTTCGTCTCGACTAGGCAGAATGGGCTTAAATAATAACAAAGAGACGAATTTTGGTCCCTAAGAGACCTTATGATGTGAATGTATGTATGCAAACGGTAATACTCTGTGGGAGGATGAGTCCACAAAGGAAAAGGCTAGAAGGAATCTGATGATTCCTATGAATAAATCACTTTACGGGGCAGAGACTCTACCGGGGAGTAAAGAGGTAAAAATGGGTGAGCAGATCACGACTTGAAACTTGTTGAGAGGCACGAAGGAAATCCAGTGATACTCATCAATGGAAAGACTCGAGCTGACTCAAAGATGCACGTATTGGGGAATATGCCAATACAGCAAAAATTATCCATAACGGATACTTCTGATGAAAATCCGGACTCATATGGGGAAAATCCATTACGGGACTCCACTGGGGATGTCCAAAGAGGACTCAGCTGAGGAAACAATAGAATGAGGCATTACCGGTTACTGGGTAATAAGCTCAAAGAGACATGTGATCGAAACACCAGTATAAGGGTGAAAGAAAACATGCTCCGGGAGAATGAATATCTAAGACCGGTATAAGGGTGAGAGATATCAAACATCCGAAAGTCATCTAAGGAAGGCCTAAAAAGGTATACTTCATCTCAGGAAAATCTGACTCCGCAAGGGACAAAAAGTCATAATAGGGAGCAGAAGGAAGGAACACAAAGGATACCGGTTACTGGGCATATAATAGGTGACCAACCAAAACGTGAATCGGGGAACATTCCCAAGACACTCATCATCCAAAAGAGGGCTAAAAGCAAACTCGAATATGGGATGGACATTCGATTCCCAAAAGGGATATGAATCTTACTCAACTGGGGAAGAACAAAAGGCTTCGACCAAAGAGTGCATGAGATATATTATCTATTACCGTCAGAACGTAGATAATATACTCGCATGGAAGATTATCCACAACCGGTTACTGGGTTAATAAAGGATAGATCTACCGACAAAGAAAGGCATTGGGATACCGAAACTAGGTATATAATGATGACCATTCAAGGGGAGCAACAACCATTACCGGTAATCGGTATATGAAAGATGACTTGTTGGGGATAAACTGCTTGATAAGAGCAATCATCCAAGAGATATATCACCGGAGGTGAAGGGTTTATCAATACCGAATATTGGATAATGATAGCCGTCAAAGAGGGGATTACATCTACCGGATACTGGGTAGAACACCACGGAAAAGTAACCGTCATCGATTAGGATGAACAAGAGGTTAACTCCGCAAGGGGATGAAATAGGGTTTACAACTACCGGTATAAGGGTAGAAAACCATAGACTCCGTCGGGGATAAGATGAATGATTGCTGATTACTGAGCAATTATTCATTTATACCACAGGGAAGCGCAGGAAACAGTCACAAGAAGCCAATCTAGGATCAAACTAAAGAGGCAAGCTGAATCAAGACTCGTCCTAGTGAGGATATAACTCGATAGGGAATCCCATCCCAATATATGTGTTGGGAGGAAACAGAAATAATCATCATCCACGAGGCTATAACTCGGTGGGGAATATGGAAGGAAAGATAAACATTTTCTGCTTAAGGGGCTGACTCTATATGGGGAGTTCAGACACCGACATCTGCTTGGGGAATGTATTACCAACTAGCAGGGGATCGCAAACAAAGATATATGGCAAAGAATGCAACATGAATATATGGATGTTTGAAAGTTATATGTACACATGCATAGTTTATGTATGATGAATGCTGACAAACAAACGTTTCTAACACCAACAAGTCCTTCGAACAAGTACAAACATCCGGTACTACATCTCAAGAGAGAAAGCCAAGATGACAAAGATCTCCGCAGGGGATGAGCGAAACATTCCATCTTGAGGCAAAGATCATCAAAAATCTGCCATGGAAACACTCTACTGGGGAAGTCATCAGAGGGGATCATGGAACTCTTGTGGGGAACAACCACCAAATCAGAAATTTCCAAAGGTCATCAAACATTGTCCCAAATAATGAAATCACATCTTCCAAGGAGGAAGAATCACTATTCTGCTGAAAGAATGAGGGAGGAATAAATCTTCCCAACACTCTGCTAGGGGGAGAAATCACAAAAGGCTCAGGAGGAAGAGGACACCAATATGCCAGGAATATGAACAACTGCCTTACCCTGTCAAGAATCTTACCATCCTTGGGAGAGCATTAAAGGCATTCCCAGTATCCTTATGTCATTGTGAATGTTCACTTTGTTTAAAAATAAATTATGAAAAATTTGATTATTTAAAACAATGACATTTTTTTCAATTAAAACATGCAAAACATTTGTTGAATAGAAACACATAAGAGTGCAAATAATTGGATAAAGGCTCAAATTTATTTGATGGAATGGTAGTCTGCGAGTGGCAAGACTCCATAGATCTTTACAAATTTGAAATTGGTGATATATATTGGAAAAGGGCTACATAGAACATAATGACCATTTCTCCACCAATTCTGAATCCGATGTATTTGAAACTTTGGTTGATAATGAATGGGCGAGAATCTCTGACGGATAACAGATGTAGAACAAAGTTTTGTCAGGATGCAGTTTGTCGCAACCTAAAAAAGGAATGCGAAAAAAACAACCGGCGAGAAAAGAAATGACAGAAGAGTCGCCACCGTGCGTTATTTATCCCAAAGGAGGGAAAGGAAACGCTCGAAGTAAACCTGGAAAAAGGAAAGGAAAAGACAAGGTCTCGCAACCAAATCTTGGGTTCGGGAGTCGATTATGCGAAGGGAAGGTATTAGCACCTCTACGCATCCGTAGTACTCTACGGGATCCACTCTTGTTGTTCTTGTCTAAAGGGTGTGGGTTTATCTAAAGTACTATTTACTAAAAGAGGGGTCAAAAGAAAATGACTTGCACGGATGTCGCATCCACTGCATATGTATCTCATATGAATATGAGAATCAGAGTCTTCGTAGCTCGACTGACCTATTTTTGTTTGTTTTTGTGTTTTTTAGGTGAACGACGTTACTACGCAATCTACCGGATGCTCGACCTTTGGAGACTTACTCACCTGTAGTAGAAGGAGTTAATGTGTTCTTAGGAGAAGAAAAATCAATGAGTTTGTTTGTGTTTTAGAAATGCTCATGCAAAAAAGGAAGTCCTAGACGAAGGAACCGTGCTACCTTAATTGACATGCAGACGAGAGACTATACGAAGCCTAGCAATCCTATGGGGAGACGATCACACCATACAAAACAAACATGCATAAAGTAAACACGCCAACAAGGGGGCTCAAACATACATGGGTAGGGCTTTAGTCAAGAGGGGTCATATCAACCTCGACAAACAAGCCATGGAAAGGTAATCAAATGGGCTCTTAACCACTGACATTGAACGTCAGGGTGAGTAGATCAAAAGGGTAATGAGGATAAGACCTCATAGCTCTTAACCCTGGACAGGGTGAGCTCATGACAAAAAATGGGGATTCAGGAAGATGGAACCCTCTCCACTGACTGACCGGACAAAAGATCTTGGCTTTTGTTCTGAAGCATCGACACGTAGTGCGAGCATAAAGAATGACACACTGAATAACGGGGGATTGACTACTAATCCCTGTTATCCGTCAATTGCCTCTTCATGGAGGTCTTTAGCACTGGTGCCTCTTCTTGGAGGTCTTTGGGCACAAAAGTAAACACACAAAAACATTGCCTCCTATCGAGGTCTTCCAGCTAAGAAAGTGGTAAAATACGGGAAAGATGTAAAAGGGATCAAGAGATCTACCACACGGATAAAGATCCGAAGTAACAGCAACTAAAGAAATAAGAAACCCGGAGATCTCTCAGGCTAGCACCATTAAAGAAAACAAGTCAGCAAAGCAATCAAAATAAATCTCCAAATGGTATCCCACAAATAAAGTGGAATACCAAGCAAGCTATCTCTTCAAGAGTCATGTGAGCCCTCACAAAAAACTCAATAAACAAGTTAGAATAACAAGACGGTGTGCAATCAAGAGTTACACCAAACAAGAGAATCATAGCAATAATAGTATCAGGTAAACAACGCACGGATGCAATAGAAAACATGTCACAACAAAACGCAAAACAGGTTAGAGAGCAAACAAAAAAACTACTGCCACGATCGCTACTGCTTCGCTTAGCGAGATGCTAGCGAAGCTTCGCTACATGTTCGCTTAGCGAGGTGCTAGCGAATGCCTGCGGGTTCTGGGTTCTTCCTTGATAACAGTCTAATTTCAGAAACCCCAAACCCTATGGTATCCATCTCAGAAACGAAGTGATTAAACATCCAAGGCATTGTTCTACACATTCATACACATCTAAACCCACATGCAAAACCTAACTATACCCACTCTCCCGGATTCAACCATAATACCTCATGCTTCAGAAATTTCAGATTGAAAGCGTAAAGTAATGGGAATAAGGCAAACCTGATTGAAGAGATCGAATGAAATTGAATTGCACGGTTGGGTTTGCAGAACAATCTTAGGGTTTATATGAGATGGAATGGGTTCTTTGCAGATGAGTTCCCTTCAGTCTCTGGAGGCTGCTCTGAATTAGTTCTCACTCTCTAGGGTTTTGTTTCAATGAAATTTAGAATTTATACTCTGATTTTCGTGGCTTTGTGGGCTCAAATGAGAGAGGTCCAAGTCCAAGATTTTTCTGTTATATTTTTTTTTTATTTTCAAAACGCGTGGGCTTCGCCTAGCGAGCATGACAGTTCAGACTCTGGTGGCTCGCTAGGCGAACCATTCTGCTCGCCTAGCGAGCATGGCAGTTCAAGTCATCTTTCCAAATTTGTAACCTGTGCGCTGAACCTTTGTTCCTTTAAGAGTAATATGTCGAATGATGAATAGACCTCATTTGAACATGTTAGAAGTAACTCAAGTTATTCCCTAGCCATTTGACCTTCAGTTGACCAACAGTTGACTTTCGATTTCACAGTTGGATTTTGAACTGTACTGAGCCTGTTAAGCTTGATCTTTTGAAGAAAACCTCTGAAAATGAAACCAATTGACTTGGATGATATCCAAGCTTCTTGGAAGATAAACTCTTGGAGCTAATTCTGATTGACATGATGAAATGCAATATGAAATGTTAAATGACCTAAAATGAATGCATGAATGAGGAGGGTGAATTTGAGGTGCTACACAGGTTAAGCTTGATCAAAGAAAGCGAGGTCATTTACCGGTGGCGGCTTCAAAACAGATTTGATATTTACCGATATCAAAGAAAGTGAGGCCATTTACCGATGGCGGCTTCAAAATAAATTTGATATTCACCGATATCAAAGAAAGCGAGGCCATTTACCGATGGCGGCTTCAAAACAAATTTGATATTTACCGATATCAAAGAAAGCGAGGCCATTTACCGATGGCGGCTTCAAAACAGATTTGATATTTACCGATATCGAGGAAAGCGCTACAAACCAGACATTTATCGATGACTGGGAAGGAACTCGATGTTTACCAACATCGAACAATGATGTTTATAAGTGAAACAAGACCAGACATTTACCGATGACTGGGAAGGAACTCGATGTTTACCGACATCGAACAATGATGTTTAAAAGCGAGACAAGACCAGACACTTACCGATGACTAGGAAAGAACTCGATGTTTACTGACATCGAACAATGATGTTTATAAGTGAAACAAGACCAGACATTTACCATTGACTGGGAAGGAACTCGATGTTTACCGACATCGAACAGTGATGTTTAAAAGTGAAACAAGACCAGACATTTACCGATGACTGGGAAGGAACTCGATGTTTACCGACATCGAACAATGATGTTTACAGACACCAAGGAAAGTATATATTTATGAAACGAAACCATTTACCGATGGCGAAAATGAAATACTCGATACTGTTGGGGAATCTTAAACGACAAAACCATTTACCGATGGTTAACAAGCGGCTGATGTTTACCGACATCGAACAATGATGTTTACCGACACCAAAGAAAGGAAAGGACACACACGGGTGTTGACAGAACGATTTTTTTTGTAGACACCATGAGAGGCATGCCATTTACTCATGGCCAACGATTGGAATTCGACGTTTATCGACATCGAAAGATGATGTTCGCCGACATCAAAGAAAAGCACAGACATTTACGGGGATCAATACGACACTTACTGGTATCGCAAGGATGACATTTACATATGTCAAAATAAGGCAGACACTTACTGGTGACTTCACCGGGGAGAGAATCAAGCTTTCTTTTCACGGACTGGTGAGAAAATAAATCTCACTGGGATTATCGATTCTGAATGTTGCCAAGAGCAACTGTTGCAAATGTGTTATACTGATGTTGAAAAATGATCCGTCTCTTCCGGAGATATGATCCAATCTGGTTTAATACATGTATGCATATGTTTGAGTTTTCCATGGCATAATGCTTCATACTGAATGGAAATGCTACGCGATTTGAGAATGCGAATGCAAATGATGATTACTACATGCAAGATGCAAAGGGAGGAGAACTCCTGCTGGGAAAGCAAATGATCACTTTACTGAGCACACAATTTCTAATTTGATCTCCCAACTCTGTGGGGACATACAACAATTCTGCTGAGGATACTTACTGCTCTGACATTCTCGGGACGATAGAGAAACCAACTCAACTGGGGAGTCACTTGTTGGGAAAACACCAACCTCTCGACCATGCTGGGGAAACAAATTATGAACTCGACTTAGACGACCCAACTTCTTACACGACTGGACAGTGTTGAAACAATAGGGTCTTCCTTCGAACAAACTTTGGCTCATCTGCTTTAGCCATCAATCAAAGATAGTAGCCTGCAAAACGGCCAGACATGCATGCCCCAAGGGATCGTATGGACAAAATATACTCAAGTGTACTCAACATTCAAAATAATTTTCAGATGTTTTATCTTTCCGCATGTCATTGTCTATCCTTCATGTTTTTAGATGCAATGTTTATCAAAAATTCGGACGTTTTTTGCAAACAAAATAGTAGAAATAAAAAAAAACAAGAGAGCAATTTGACTGAATAACGACTTTTATTGATTGAAAATGGCCTATAAAGGCAAATACATCAGGAAGTAATTCCTAGGAAGAGGTAATTGCGCCAAAAGAGAAAATAAACTATCCTATTGGCAATGTGAACACGGCATTCCACTATTTTCCAATTCTGTTATGACTCATAGATCTTCAATTTCCCCCAAATTCTTTGCTTTCTGAGAAGAGTGATTGGACCGATCATATCCTTCAAGATGGTAGACACTGAAACGCGATGAAGTACAAATAACTCAGACTGTAATCTTCGCTTTAATCCCTCTTTTTCCTGGACCGCCTTTTCAGGTTTTCAATCCACCGGGATATCCATTTTTGCCTAAGCCGCCTTTGCAGGTTTTCGACTCACCGGGTGTACATATTATTTTTTATTCTTTATCCCTAACTTTTGCCCGAACCTTTTTCTTTTCTTTTTCATTTGGTTCACCGGGATGCCCTTTTTTGCCTGGACTTTCTTTTTTTTGTCCAGCGGGTCAGTTTATGTGAAGTATTTTTTGACTACATCTGAGTTCACAAGAGACGGAAAATCTTCACCATCCACAGTTGTAAGCATCAAGGCTCCACCAGAAAAGACCTTTTTAACAACATACGGACCTTCATAATTCAGAGTCCACTTGCCCCTGTTATTTGTACCGGGAGGAAGGATCCTCTTCAAAACTAAGTCACCTATCTGATAGCTTCGAGGACGCACTTTCTGATCAAAGGCCTTCTTCATCCTTCTCTGATATAGTTGTCCATGGCACACAACTGCTAATCGCTTTTCCTCAATTAAATTTAACTCATCAAACCTGGCTTAAACCCACTCAGCCTCGTCAAGTTTTACATCCATCATCACCCTCAAAGAAGGGATTTCAACTTCTACAGGCAAGACTGCCTCCATGCCATACACAAGTGAAAACGGAGTTGCCCCGGTTGACGTACGTACTGAGGTGCGATACCCATGCAAAGCGAAAGGCAAAATCTCATGCCAATCCTTGTACGTCACAACCATCTTTTACACAATCTTCTTAATGTTCTTGTTTGTCGCCTCTACAACACCATTCATCTTCGGTCTGTAAGGAGAAGAATTGTGGTGTTCGATCTTAAAGTCTATGCAAAGCTCTTTCATCATCTTGTTATTGAGATTCGAACCATTATCAGTGATGATTCTCTCAGGAACCCCATAACGACAAATAATTTCTTTCTCAATGAATCGAGCAACCACTTGTCTGGTAACATTGGCATAGGAAGCTGCTTCCAGCCACTTGGTAAAGTAATCAATCGCGACTAGGATGAAGCGATGTCCATTAGAAGCAGTAGGTTCAATCTTTCCAATCATATCGATGCCCCACATCGCGAATGGCCAAGGAGAATTCATAATATTCAGAGGGTTTGGCGGTACATGCACTTTATCTGCATAGGTCTGACAGTTGTGGCACTTCCTAGCGTATTTGAAACAATCAGATTCCATGGTTATCCAGTAATAACCGGCTCTTAACAACTTCTTGGCCATTGCATGACCACCAGCATGGGTACCGAAAGATCCCTCGTGCACTTCCTGCATTAACACGTCTGCTTCGTGTCTAACCACGCATTTGAGCAGAACCATGTCAAAGTTCCTCTTGTACAACACATCATCCTTGTTCAAGTAAAAGCTTCCAGCTAGCCTTCTCAGTGTCTTCTTGTTATTCTTTGACGCTCCTTCAGGATACTCTTGGCTTTTGAGGAAATTTTTAATATCATAAAACCACGACTTCTCATTAACAACAGACTCGGCTGCAAACACATACACAGGCCTCTCGAGTCGATTCACAGCAACGTGTGGCATATGATTCTGCCAATGAACCTTAATCATGGAAGATAATGTGGCTAAGGCATCAGCCATTTGATTTTCATCTCGGGGTACATGATACAACTTTACTGTCTTGAAGAAAGTCAGGATCCTTCTGGTGTAATCTCTATAAGGAATCAAATGCGGCTGATGAGTGTTCCAGTCTCCATTGACTTGGATAATCACTAGAGCAGAATCTCCATAAATGTCCATAATTTTGATCCTTAGATCGATGGCTTCCTCAATCCCCATGATACAGACGTCGTAGTCAGCTTCGTTGTTGGTTACTTCAAAAGTCAATCTAGCAGAAAAAGGTAGGTGTGCACCTTTAGGATTAATGAGTACTGCCCCAACACCATTTCCATTCACATTTACCGCCCCATCAAACATCAGCGTACACTTGTCATCGGGATCCGGTCCTTCCTCGACAAGAGGCTCTTCACAATCTTTCATCTTTAAGTACATGATATCTTCATCGGGGAATTCAAACATCATCGGCTGATAGTCATCAATTGGTTGCTCGGCAAGGTAATCAGACAAAATACTACCCTTAATGGCTTTTTACGACGGGTACTGGATATCATACTCTGTCAAAATCATCTGCCAACGAGCCACTCGTCCGGTAAGTGTAGATGATTGATTGGCTGCATTTTATGCTAAAACACTAGCTGGATTCTAATGTCTTGACTGATGTCATGACATGCTGTGGAGATGTTTGTTTGACTGCATTATGTGTTAGATCATCTAACTATACTCTGATGTCTTGACTGATGTCATGACATACTTGAGTAGTATGCTGCAGGTTTAGCTAATACAGGACTTACTGAATGTCAAACTCGATGTTATGACATTCATCCATGTAAGCAGATACTGAGGAATAGAACAGTTGGTGTTCTTTTATAACTCAGTATTTATTGTCAGTCTGTTTATCAAGGGAATAACAGACCTGGCACAAGGCCTGTTGTCTGAATGTCAAACTGGATTGACAATATATACTGAATAATAGGCAGGTTGGTTTTCTGCTACATTTCAGTATGTATCTCAGTATGTTCTTCAGGAGAACAACAGACCATGGCATAAGGCCTTATGTGTAAATGTCAAATTGGATATTGTGACATTTATTAATGTAAGCTGATACTGAAGTATGGACTGAGTGGTCCTGTACAGTACAACATTTTGTACAGTCTGTTTTCAGGAAAAACAGACTTAGCATATGGTCTATGATATGGAAGTCAAATTGAATGTTGTGACATTCATTCCTGACAGCATATGCTAAATTGTAGGTTGTTTAGTTTTTCTGTTTCAACATTTTTCTCAGGCTATTCTTCAGGAATTCAACAGCTGAGCTAAAATCTAGGAAAGTAACAACTAAGCTACAATTAATGAACCTAACAAATAGCTTATTTGTTAGTACCCTAAGATGTGGAAATTAGGTTAACTTACTTGACCTTAATTTCAGGAAATACAAGTACAAGGCCCAAGTGCTGCAATATAAAAGGATGGCTATCCTTCATTCAGAACTCGGGGATTTTAGGCGTGAAGATTTTAGTAGTCCATCATACTTCACTGCTGTATTTTTGTGTGTCTTGTATTAGGTGTATCTTGTGAGCCAAGCAATTATCACCTAGATGATTGCATTGGACTAGGGTGTTCATTGAGTTGTAAGTGTTGTGTCACTCTAAGCTTTTAAGCGTGAGTGCAGTGTATCTTGATTAAAGTTGTTAAGCACAATCAAGAGTTGTTTGAAGTGTGACTTCATAATTATCTTTAATCTTAATTAAAGGTTGTAATCACTGAGGTGATTGAGGGGGAGTGAGTAGGAACTCTGATCTTAGTGTAAGATTGAAATTGCATTGGGTAGGTATTAAGTGATAGGGTTAAACAGTTGGTTTAAGGTCTGAATTAATACTACTAATAGTGGATTTCCTCCCTGGCTTGGTAGCCCCCATACGTAGGTCATGTTGGACCGAACTGGGTAAACAATTTCTTGTGTTTATTTACTGCACTTACTTTTTAAGTTCTGCATAATTCTTGTCTGCGCAGAATTGGATGTCATAACATCCCGTGTGACATCGAAAGTCTGTTAACTAGAATTTCAATTGGCATCAGAGCAGGCACCCTGCCTGTCAATTTCTGGGTGAGATCTAGGGAAGTTACTTTCTAGTACCATGGACAAGGATGTAGGATACTCAAATAGACCACCCATGCTGGATGGGTCTAACTATGATAACTGGAAGCCTCGTATGATAGCCTTCTTGAGGTCTCTAGATAGCAAAGTCTGGAGAGCTGTCAACAAGGGATGGGAACATCCAACTGATAACATGAAATAGTATCACATTCTAGGACTCAATTTAATTAAATTATATTATTATTTACTTCAATTTATTTCATTTTATTCGATATTACGCGGTATTTTCTTTCTATTTATCTCAGGTGGTTTATTTGAAGCACAAGTAAAAAAAGGAAGAAAAGGAGGTGCAAATAGGGATGAAAAGAATCAAATATCAAAAGCCAAAGCCCAGCCCAAAAGCACAGGCGATGTGCCTGTGACGAGCGTCACAAAGGCCGTGACGAGCGTCACGCTTTATCCACTTGTGTGACGAGCGTCACACCAGTCTCCTATATTTTTGGCTTCAGAGACGTTGAGGCCTATTTGTCCGCCTGACCATTTGGCACGTGAAGACCCTTTGACGCGGAATACCTTTGGAAACAGTTACAACAAGTGACCAATATAAATAGTAACCTTACGGAAAACCCTGGAGGTTCCACGCTTCTTCGCCGTTTTCTCTTTTTCGCAATTTTTCTCTTCCAGCAGTACAAGCACATTTTTACAGCATTACTTTTACGATTTTTATATTGTTTCCTTTGCAATTTCTATTTTCTTTTCCAGCAATTAATTAATTTTTCGCACAGTAGTTTCTACACCGGAAACTATTGTGTACCTTTTACCGGATCTAACCTTACGTTAGAATCTAGTTTTTTATTCCTTCGCTTTTATTTTTCTGTTTGATTGAAGAATTCAAGAACAAATCCAACTGGCCTGTGGTGGAGTGTTCAAGACTGCTATTTAATTTCTCAGGTTCTTTAATTATTGTTTGAATTTATATATGCCCTGCCTTACTGTTTATTTATATTATTTGCTTGAGATGAATCTGTTTATGCATGATAATTATTTAAGTCTGTTTAGCATGTCTGACTAATTTATTTAGGTATCGGTATGTAAAGTAAGCGGAATGAAGGAATCAAAACCAAATTGGTTTAATTAAGTTTAAAATTAAAATAACTCTTTTTACGGTCTCAATTTACAGGTTTAATAACAAGGTTTTTGTACGAAAGTAAAAGACATAAAGAAGTTAAAAGCAATAGAACGAGAGTTTGAGTTTTTGACTGGACAGTGTAAATTGGACATTAATTCTAGATCAGGGCGAGAGCAATTTTTAGAGTTAATTAAATTCTAATCTTTTTCAAAAAGTATTTTTAAAGATTGAATGTGAGGACGAGAGTTAAGCATTTGAATTTAATTATATAACCTAAGTCAACAGAGCGAGAGTTTGAGATAAGGGTGTTTAAACGATTAGTGTTTTCTTAAAAAGAGTTTCTACGGATTCTATTGTTTTCAAAAAGTGGTTTTTGACTTAACTATAAGTGACAACTACGTTAATATAAAATCATAGTTTATTCAATAGAGCGAGAGTTTGAGATAAGACTTTTAATCAATAGTGTCAACTGAAAAGATTTATTTTAAAACCAAGAAACCAACGAAGAATTGATTCCCTAATTACGACGAACTGCATACCGATATCCGCATATTAGATATTTATTTTAGATCTTATTTTAGTTTTAGCTTTTCCCCCAAACAATCAAAGTATTACCTGCCTTAGCTTTACGAAGTAACCTTAGATAACGGTATATCGATTCATAAGTCCCTGTGGGATCGATATCTTTTAAAACTACGCGATAGAACTGTGCACTTGCAGTTTGTACCCCAAATTCGACTCATAAAGTCGCGATCACCAACGAAGACAGGTGAAGATGGAGTCAGTGTGCAAATTCCTGAAGAAGAGTGGGACAGGGAGCAAGAGGCATTAGCCCTTGGAAATTCTAAGGCCTTGAATGCATTGTTCAATGGAATAAGTAAGAACATCTTCAGACTGGTGCATCATTGTGAGCTGGCTAAAGAAGTCTGGGATACCCTCAAGATAACTCATGAAGGTACCTCCAAGGTGAGGATGTCTAAACTTCAGATGCTGACCACCAAGTTTGAAAATCGGAGGATGAAAGAAGATGAGACTATTCATGACTTCCACATGAATATTCTTGAAATTGCAAACACCTCTGGTGGCTTAGGTGAGAAAATGGCTGAAGAGAAATTTGTAAGAAAGATTCTCAGGTCATTACCTAAGAGATTTTCCATGAAGGTCACTGCTATAGAAGAGGCTCAGGAGATCTGCAATATGAAGGTGGATGAGCTCATTGGTTCTCTCCAAACCTTTGAAATGGGCTTGTGTGAGAATGTTGAAAGGAAGAACAAAAGCGTAGCTTTTGTATCAAATACTGAAGAGGATTCAGAAGCAGGATGTACTGGAGGTGATGAAAGCATATCAGAAGCCATAGCCATGCTTGGGAGACAGTTCAACAAGTTCGTGAAGAAGATTGATAAAAAAGGGAGACCGAATGTCAAGAACATCTCGTCTGACATCAGGAAAAGATCAACTTCTGAAGAAAAGTTCAACCAAGGCAAGGGAATCCAGTGCCATGGATGTGAAGGTTTTGGACACGTTAGAGCTGAATGTCCTACTTACCTCAAGATGCAAAAGAATGGGTTATCGGTCACATGGTCTGAAGGAGATTCTGAGAGTGAATCTGAAGGAGAATCTGATAAACATGTCACTGCACTAACTAGTGTCTGTGCCACTGATGATGACTCAAGTGCAGATGAACTGACCTTTGATGAACTTGCTGCATCATATAAGGAGCTATGTGTCACAAGTGCAGAAGTGTGTGTACAAGGAGAAAAAAAGAAGAAACTCATCAAGGAGCTGGAGGATGAGAAGCAGAGGCATCTGACAATCATAGATGGTCTAAATGGTGAGATAACCTTGCTGAGCTCCAAGCTAGATCAAATGACACAATCCATCAGAATGCTAAATAAAGGAACGGACACCTTGGAAGAGATCCTAAAGGTGAGACAGAAGTCTGGAACCATGTCTGGTTTAGGCTTTGTGAAAAAATCCTCTGCTGAACTCAAACGCTCAAAGGTTGAAGTTCAGAAATTCAAGCGGAGGTCACACCCAATGTCTCAACATCAGGGAACCAGGATGAGCAACCATCAGAAGAAGAAATTTCAGAGATGGAGGTGTCACTACTGTGGTAGGTTTGGTCATATAAAAGCCTTCCGCTACAGGTTGCATGGTTATCCTAACCAAACCCCTCATGTCAGACCTAAGCATAAGGCATATAAGCATAATGCCCCCAGCAAGAAACGACAATGGTATGCTAGGCTAGCTCACACAGCTCTAAGGGCATCTACCAGAGAAGACTGATACTTTGACAGTGGTTGCTCAAGACATATGACTGGTATGGAGAATTTATTGGTAGATATACAACCTCATACTACCAGTTATGTGACCTTTGGTGATGGTGCTAAAGGAAAAATCAAAGGTGTGGGTAAGCTGGACAGCTCTAGAGTTCCAGAACTGAACAATGTGCTGTTAGTAAAAGGACTAACTACCAACCTCATCAGCATAAGCCAGCTGTGTGATCAAGGGTTCTATGTTCAGTTTACTAAGGAGCTATGTGTTATGACAAATGGAGATAATCAGGAAGTTATGAGAGGATCAAGATCCAAAGATAACTGTTATCTGTGGGAACCTAAGTTCTCAAATTTCTCCACAATTTGCTCCTCAGCCAAGGAAGAACAGGAGGTGAAGTTGTGACATATACGTCTTGGTCATCTCCACTTAAGGGGAATGAAAAAGATCATATCCAAGGAAGCAGTTAGAGGAATCCCAAAGCTGCTTATTGATGAAGGAAGAGTCTGTGGAGAATGCCAGGTCGGCAAGCAAACCAAGATGTCACACCCTAAGCTGGGACATCCTACCATATCCAAAACTCTGGAACTTTTGCACATGGACTTAATGGGACCTATGCAGGTTGAGAGTCTGGGTGGAAAGAGGTATGCCTATGTGGTTGTTGATGACCATTCCAGATACACTTGGATAAGCTTCACCAGAGAAAAGTCAGATGCATTTGATGTCTTCAAAGAACTGTGCATCAGACTTCAAAGGGAAAAGGACAGTTATGTTGTCCGAATTAGGAGTGACCATGGGACGGAGTTTAAGAATTCCAAGTTTGATGAGTTTTGCTCGTCTGAAGGGATAATTCATGAGTTTTCCTCTCCTATCACTCCTCAGCAAAATGGAATAGTTGAAAGGAAAAACAGAACTATTCAAGAATCTGCCAGGGCAATGATTCATGCAAAGAAGCTTCCTATGCACTTTTGGGCCGAAGCGATGAATACAACTTGCTATGTTCACAATAGAGTTACCTTGAGAAAAGGAACCTCTTCCACTCTGTATGAAATATGGAAAGGTAGAAAGCCCACTGTGAAGTACTTTTATATCTTTGGAAGTAAATGTTACATTCTTACAGATCGTGAACAGAGAAGAAAAATGGATCCCAAAAGTGATGAGGGTATATTCCTAGGATACTCAACTAACAGCAGAGCCTACAGAGTGTTCAACTACAGGACCAATTTCCTGATGGAATCCATAAATGTTATTGTGGATGATAAAGAGGAAGGAATCAATGTCATAGAGGATGTTGGAACATTCCTTGATACTTCAACAGACATATCAGTCAAGTCTGAAGAAGTACACGAGACTCCTCCTGAAGGTGAGGTAGATGCATCCACCAAAGTGTCATCTATCAGAATTCAGAAAGACCACCCTAAGGATCTTATCATAGGGGATCCCAATAGTGGTGTGACTACCAGGTCAAGGAAAATTAGCTCAAATTCCTGTTTTGTATCCAACATTGAACCAAAAAATGTGAAAGAAGCCCTGACTGATGAATATTGGATCAATGCCATGCAAGATGAACTGGAGCAGTTTAAAAGGAATGAAGTATGGGAGCTAGTTCCACGACCTGGAGGGACTAACATCATTGGTACCAAGTGGGTTTACAAGAACAAGTCTGATGAGAAAGGAGTAATCACTAGGAATAAAGCAAGACTAGTGGCTCAAGGATACACTCAAGTTGAAGGGGTTGATTTTGATGAGACATTTGCACCTGTTGCTAGACTTGAGTCAATCAGACTGTTGTTAGGTGTGACCTGCATTCTGAAGTTCAAATTGTTCCAAATGGATGTGAAGAGTGCATTTTTAAATGGCTACTTAAATGAAGAAGTCTATGTGGAACAACCCAAAGGGTTCTGTGATCCTAACCAACCTAAACATGTGTACAAGTTGAGCAAAGCCTTGTATGGGTTGAAGCAAGCACCTAGAGCTTGGTATGAAAGGTTGACTGAATTTCTGACCTCTCATGGGTACAGAAAAGGTGGGATAGATAAGACCTTGTTTGTGAAGGATGAAGATGGCAAAATCATGATTGCCCAAATTTATGTGGATGACATTGTCTTTGGTGGAATATCATAGAAAATGGTGAAACATTTTGTTCACCAGATGCAATCTGAGTTTGAAATGAGTCTGGTTAGGGAACTGACTTATTTTCTTGGAATGCAAGTCAACCAAATGGAGGATTCTATGTTTCTCTCCCAAAGCAAGTATGCCAAAAACATAGTTAAGAAGTTTGGTATGGATAATGCTAGGCACAAAAGAACTCCTGCACCTACTCATTTGAAGTTAACCAAAGATGATGGAGGTCCTAGTGTTGATCAATGCTTGTATAGAAGCATGATAGGTAGTCTACTATATCTAACTGCCACTAGACCTGATATTTCCTATGCAGTTGGAGTGTGTGCTAGATACCAAGCAGAACCCAAAGTGAGCCACTTAAATCAAGTCAAGAGGATTCTCAAGTATGTCAATGGGACTTGTGACTATGGTATGCTATACTCTCATGGCTCTGAGCCTATCCTATCTGGGTATTGTGATGCTGACTGGGCGGGGAGTGCTGATGACAGAAAAAGCACATCAGGAGGATGTTTCTTCTTGGGAAACAATCTCATATCATGGTTCAACAAGAAGCAGAACTGTGTATCTTTGTCCACTACAGAGGCTGAATACATAGCGGCTGGAAGCAGTTGTTCCCAACTGGTATGGATGAAACAGATGCTTATTGAGTACAATGTCTCTCAAAATGTCATGACATTTTTCTGTGACAATCTCAGTGCCATCAATATTTCCAAGAATCCCATCCAACACAGCAGGACCAAACATATTGACATTAGACATCACTTCATCAGAGATCTGGTGGAAGACAAAGTGATTACCTTGGAACATGTAACCACTGAACTACAACTTGCTGACATATTTACAAAGGCTCTGGATGCTACTCAGTTTGAAAATTTAAGGGGCAAACTGGGAATATGTCTTTCTGAGGACTTATAGCAACCAATGGTGTTTGGGATGTATTATTTAATATCTTAACCTATTAAACAATTGAAACTGTGCTATGACTGGACAACAGTTCACAGCTATGTTACTTGCTGCAAGTGTGGTAACACGATGTTAAGGGAATATCCTAACATAGGACAGCCTATGTGCCTGCTGGACTTCAAGAAAGTGTTCATGCAGGAGTGGTTCAAGATGTCAGACTCAAAGTCATGGCATCTGATATGGGTGTACCTGTTGTAAAGCAAGAGTGTGTAACTACTTGATCAAAGCTGGGAAGCAAGATCAAGTGGGGTGATGTCTTGATCAAAGCTGTAATGCATGATCAAGAGGGGATATTCTTGATTGAAACTGTGAAGTAAAATCAAGTCTGTAATTCTGTCATTTGTGTGTAATTCTGTTTATTTTGGTCTGTAATTTAAAGTGTTGCTTTGGCAACATTTTTGACAAAAAGGGGGAGTAACACCTGTGATGCCCCAGGACAACAGATTGTTTTGCTAAACAGATATTCAAGACAGATATTCAAGATCCTCTAATCCAGAGGTTGTGTTGCAGCTGATGTTCCACTTCTATGAGTGTGAGTGTGTCTATGTGTGTTGTTATTAGAAGTTTTTATTTAACTTATGTGTGTGTGCTGATATGTGAAGTTTTTACTTAACTTCTATGTGTGTGAGTGTGTTGCTGCTCTGAGTGTATTAGCTAGTTCTTTTTCCTGCTAGATGTGTGTTTTCCACTACTGTGTACTCTGTTGTGAGGCCAAAGTGTTTTAGTCAAAAATTTGCCAAAGGGGGAGTTTGTAGATGTTTGATTGGCTGCATTTTATGCTAAAACACTAGCTGGATTCTAATGTCTTGACTGATGTCATGACATGCTGTGGAGATGTTTGTTTGACTGCATTGTGTGTTAGATCATCTAACTGTACTCTGATGTCTTGACTGATGTCATGACATACTTGAGTAGTATGCTGCAGGTTTAGCTAATACAGGACTTACTGAATGTCAAACTCGATGTTATGACATTCATCCATGTAAGCAGATACTGAGGAATAGAACAGTTGGTGTTCTTTTATAACTCAGTATTTATTGTCAGTCTGTTTATCAAGGGAATAACAGACCTGGCACAAGGCCTGCTGTCTGAATGTCAAACTGGATTGACAACATATACTGAATAATAGGCAGGTTGGTTTTTTGCTACATTTCAGTATGTATCTTAGTCTGTTCTTCAGGAGAACAACAGACCATGGCATAAGGCCTTATGTGTAAATGTCAAATTGGATATTGTGACATTTATTAATGTAAGTTGATACTGAAGTATGGACTGAGTGGTCCTGTACAGTACAACATTTTGTACAGTCTGTTTTCAGGAAAAACAGACTTAGCATATGGTCTATGATATGGAAGTCAAACTGAATGTTGTGACATTCATTCCTGACAGCATATGCTAAATTGTAGGTTGTTTAGTTTTTCTGTTTCAGCATTTTTCTCAGGCTATTCTTCAGGAATTCAACAACTGAGCTAAAATCTAGGAAACTAACAACTAAGCTACAATTAATGAACCTAACAAATAGCCTATTTGTTAGTACCCTAAGATGTGGAAATTAGGTTAACTTGCTTGACCTTAATTTCAGGAAATACAAGTACAAGGCCCAAGTGCTGCAATATAAAAGGATGGTTATCCTTCATTCAGAACTCGGGGATTTTAGGCGTGAAGATTTTAGTAGTCCATCATACTTCACTGCTGTATTTTTGTGTGTCTTGTATTAGGTGTATCTTGTGAACCAAGCAATTATCACCTAGATGATTGCATTGGACTAGGGTGTTCATTGAGTTGTAAGTGTTG